>NW_017263609.1:639616-659975 GCF_001500285.1 Mollisia scopiformis
AGGGCAAGTACGACGCGGCCGAGCCGCTCTACCGCGAGACGCTGCAGCTCACAGAGAAGGTCCTCGGCAAGGAGCACCCTCAGACTCTCACAAGCATGAACAACCTCGCCCTTCTCCTCCATAGCTAGATAAGAGCTCGAAACCAAGGACGGTGACGGCTGGACGTCGCTGTTGTGGGCTGATGCGGAAGCGCACGTCGTGACATTGCTACTCGAGAAAGGTGCCAACACTAACCAACGCTGACTACACTGCTACTATAATAGAGAAGACGCCACTACACTAGGCTTCTTATAGCAAGCACTTTAGCATTGTTAAGTAATTCATATTCTTTATATTTTTATAACTTTGATAAAGAGGGGCTTGGGGGAGCTAGTCTTTAAATAGCAAAATTGTTGAGACTTGAGGCATAAGGTTAAGGTCACATGACCTGAGTAGCAAAGAAAGCTCTAGAAGAGGTCGAAAGCTTAAGAGCTTACAAATCCAGTGAGCAAGCAAAGAAGGTGCTAGAAGGTATTCCAAGTCTATATATACTGGGTACCTGTCCACTGTAGTAGTAGTTATTTAGTTCAGATAAAATCGATAAAGTCAACCCCAACAACAAAAATGTCTACGTGATTTCTAAGCTTGCTAGCGCTGTAAATTCGCTTTTCTACTGTGGTCTCGGGATAAATAAGTCCACTTGTCACAGTTCTGGTTCTTGTTGCCTAGAATATGGAGTATTCAGGGATTTGGTTTCCCCGGGCATTCAGCACATGAAGCTGATAGCACGTGATGGCGCATAAGACTAGCCTACTTCCTTGCCTTTATATTTTAAGAGATAAATTTAATCTAATAGATTCCTCGTCTACTGTACGTACTAGAGCCCAACCGTGCTGTTACAGTCGAGAACTAGGACTGTGACATAATGCTTGTCAACACTCTCACGTGATACAATAATAGCGCCGATAACCGGCAATGAGAAGCATTCGAGGAGGATCACGTACAAAATAATAAATAAGCGAAGACAAGGGTTAGAAATACAGCTAGCTATAAATGGTTAGTGTTACATAAAATATGGGTCAGAAATAAGAACACAGAGTGTTCGGAACTGAAGCCGATTTCGAACATTACTGTAGTAGCTCAGACGAGTGCGGTGTGTGTGTTGTAACGTTATATCTGATTATATTGTGGCTTGCCTGGTTCATGCACTATCTCCCTCCACCTCGGCAGTACTTTTCTTCCTCTTTGGAAGGAAGGGAGGAAGGAAAAGAAAGTTGGATGCATGACAGAGGCACAGAACATGCGGGCCGAAAGCGAGAGAGGCGTGTATAATTATGTCACTCACTTACAGAAGACTTTGGAGAGGAGCGCGTTGTTTGTTTCAGCTTGAGGGTTCACGTTTGTTCGTTGGTGGTGAGGGAGGGTATAAGCGGGTTTTGATATAGGGCTGCGTTGGAGCGCGATTGGGTGGCTGTGTCATGTGTTTGGCAGGCTTGCTGCTTTACGGGGACGAATGAGGGAGTGCGAGTCGAGATGCAAACGAGATGTCTCGCATCACGAGAGCTGGGCTTGAAAGGGCGGTGATGATGATGGAAGCACGAAACCGGGTGTCTCGGTCCTCTTCAACGGGAAGGGAGGAAGGAATGTCTTTCTTGCTGGCAAGCGACGTCGACGACGACGACGTGGCAGTTGAAGAAGTTGCTTTTGATGGCTAGAGAGTACGGATTGAGCGCGGTCCCGTGCTGGAGATGCGCGCATCTGGTGATTGTTTTGTGGAGAAGATGTATATGCGATTCTGAGGATGATAGTGGGGATGGAGACAGGGTTGGTCCATAGGGTTCTAGATTTGCGAATGCAGCCTCATCTTGAGGGAAAAGGTGGGCAGTCGTGCATGAGAGGATCATATCAGATGTGTTAAGCGAGGTTGGGGACGCTTTTCTTTTGTGTTTGGTTATTTCCGGGCTTTCTGCGGTTTGATTTACCATGTTTGCTTGTATTTGCTTGATTTGGTTAAGAAACTGGAGATGAGGAGATCTGGAGGATGTGATACCAGAGTCGTTGAAACTCGGGAGGAGAATTTATTTTGAGGCTTGTTGTGAAAGGACGTGCGAGTTGCGCTTTGGGCAGCGCGGATGTTTTTGTGAAACGGTGGAAGTGGACCATATCTGTCCGTCGTCTTCTTAGATCAGTCAGCATACCAGCAGAGAAGAAAGATCTTGGCTAGCGCTAGCGGGAATAGGGAATTCGGCTGTTTGAAGTTTCTTTTCGGGGAGACTTGGGAAATGATGGTTGAGTGATGAACCGGATGGATATGTTTGAGGAGAAACACTTGAACCTAAGAATAACTTCAGTTTCCTACTGTGGAATGAAGTCACGCCAGTTGTGAAAAGTCTAAACCATCGTCAAACGGCCGTCTACTCTATTTCAGGAGTTATTACTCGATCGCTTACAGAGTTTTGATCGCTGGAGTCATGAAATGGAGAAAAGCCCAATGTGGATACTCTCCGGAGGCAGCTAGCCGTGTCCTTCATATACCGAGTTAAGTTTAAGCTGGAGAAAGTGCTAAGATCAACATTAAGCTTACGGTACTCTCCGTGGACGAGATGTCAAAATTTTCAAGAATTTTCTCTCTCGCAAAGATACTTCCGACGGCCTGAAAGGAAATTATCTCCTCGCATTTTCGTACTCGGGTAATGAAAAATCTAGAGTAATCCCGCGATTCAGGTACCGAGGTCCCACGGTATCTCGTCGTGCAATCTCACCGTTCATCCGACACGGTGCCTTTGAAGTGGACGATTGAAGATGACAGTAATGTGATATTGAATGAGGTTATAGCGTAGAAATTACTGGGATGAAGCTTGCTGTCAGGTACGCAGAGATGGCCAGTTTATTGTGAGATCAGTGGACAGGGTGAGGTTGATATTGCGTTTGCATGTGCGCAGGCATTGTCGCGCGGAGCCAGGAGTCAACAGCTGTCAGACAGGGGAGAGGGACGGGGGCGTTCAACGGTGTTTGTGTGGATGAGACCAGCGAGATACCAGCAGACAAGGAATCAAGGATGATGGCGTCCTTTTCGCACCCGCAACCGTTCGCCCACTCCTGGCATGGCATGGGCAGAACAGAGCCACCGGACCAGCATGGCACACACCTTCCACACCTCGTACCCACCTTCCACATCTCTCCACGCCGACCAGGGCCTGCAGCAGTGAGAAACTTTTGCCGTTGAATGTGAAGGTCGCGGGCCAAAACTTGGAGCTCTGGTGTTCTGCGATTGGCTTGGGACTTCATTGAATTTCATGCAGGAGACGTAACTATCACTCTATCATGTGCCGCTGTCGTGCATTTGCTTCGAACAGAACAGCTGAGAAAGGGCTCATTTGCTGGGGTGGAATGCGTTGATGAAGTGATGTCAAAAGTTACTTTACGAGGAGGAGGATGAGGAGCTTGAGCTTCAACCACCCACTGCAGGCTTTCCCGTCCCTTGAAAAGCGGTGGTAGGGATGCTGCTCAGGCTCGAGATCGTCGGACCAGGAGCGTGGCCACCTACTGGCAACGCTCTGACAAGTCACCTTCTGGCGCACGCAAGCACAGCTGTCAACCCTCGAGGGAGAGTTCATTAAGAGCGGTAGAAATTCTCCGAGCAGCAAGGCAAGGCCTAAAGGCCTTGAGGGTTGAGCAGCAACCAGCCTTACGAATGGCTCACGATGCCGGGACCTTCAGCCTGGCAGATGCGATCTGCCGGCCATGGGTCAGCAGCAGCAGTCAACGACATACTAAACGCATCATGATGTTTGGGAATATCTTCAACGTCACTTCATGAAGCCTCGTACGCAGATGGCGATGAAGAGCTCGGAAGTGGACCTGGGACGATTGGGCGCCGACACAAATTTCGGAGTCTGGTCCTCCTGCCAGTAAAAGCCCTCATTCCGGGTAAAACGGTCGTGGGAACTGGGTTGGTGATTGGCTTGAAGAGTGACTCCGGATCGTGGTGAAAGGAACATCCCAAGAAACCGAACAAGTGGGAGTGAGCACCGAACATAATGAGTGAGTGAGAATCATGAAAGACACAGCTCCAGCCGAGCTTGACACATGCCCTCACAGCCTAACGGCGAGACTCGAACAAATGAATGGCCGAGCTGCCATCAGTTGGCATCGTGGCGGTGTAGCGGGTTTTCACTCAGACGTTTCGGTATTTGGTGGTGATATCCAATGAAAGCTTCACTACTGTTCTCAACTCGGTAATCGAGGAGCGTGAGTGCAAATGAAAGAGTGAAAGAGACTGCAGTATCACAATCATTGCAGCACCGGAAGACCAGTGAGCCGGCGCCACGGACCAGACGCGAGTGAGACGGTGAGCATCAGCAAACGATTTCATCGAAGGTTCGGGAGAAGGTTTTGCATGAATTATTCATCTGGAAACAGAAACTAGAAGCAGCACGAGAACAAAATTAGAAACTTGGCTCGAGCTTGGTAATCGAGCACACATGCACCATGATGAACATCAATCACATCTCTCATCTCGCATCGGAGTTAGGAAGGTGGGAAACGGTTTCCATGAATCGAAGAATGATAATCTGAGCTGGTGATTTCGATTTGGTGCAGAAGGCAGAAGTAAGGTGATCGACGACTGCCCGAATAGGTAGCTCTTCTCCGGTGCTAATTCATGCAATTGCGCATCCCATCTGCTTTTAGAGCTGAAGGATCTAGCATCTGGCGGCCTTATTGTTTCGGGAGCGGCAAAGGAGCTGGACGTCCATTGGCAACAATCTGTGGTAATGCAATATGTATGCCGTCTTGTCATTCGTGCATCCGCGAGGTGAGTGGATGAGGTGACTCAAGAAGCTCGTCCATTTGGGATTTTACGAGTTTGGAAAGATTTGGATGATGTGGGTGCATGCGAAGTGGATTGGATATTACTCGGGAACCGTGGAAGAGGGTGCCGGAAGGTGGACATGAAATGAGAGATGGCCCGAAAAGGAGAGACGGTTGAACTTTATGTAAGTAATAGGGGAGACCACCAAGACTGGAGCCGAACAAGCGACGGTAGATATCAGGACGACTTTTCATTTCCGGAACCGTCACAGATTTCCTATTGGACTGTTGGACCCGACAAAGTTATTGGCGCTGTCTGACAACGGGAACCGACGGGGGGAGAAAATAAAGGCCTGGAATAGAAATGTCTTGAGTGGAGGAGAACCCCGTTGTTGCCACGAGGAAAGGAAGAGCAAGAGACAGTTCAGGTCTTAGCTAGTCCCGGCCTTGGATTGTTCTAGTTCATTTTCTTCTTCGTGCTGGGAAGATACTGGGCTGCATGTATCTTGGATCGGCTTTAAAGTCATGATAGCTTGGGACCCGAAATCGCGACTAAGTGGTAGTAACCGGGACGCATATACTCCCCCATTTCTCAGCATCCGAGGTTGTTGCCATTTTGGCACTTTATGTCAATGACCTCGTCGAGTTTTCTCCCGCTGCCACTGGTTGGAGCGCCTCTCGAGATCTGGATCTGAGGTTGGATGGAGTTATACCGACTATTGGATTATATATATGAAGCAGCCACCAAAGAAGTTTAGCTTTTGATAGACAGCGAGGTCAGCACTGCCATTCGTCGAGGGGGTCATGGATGGCAAAACGCCTCTCAGCTGTTAAAGATCCCTGCTTTCCCCCCTAAAAGACCGTTGATGCCTCTGCTGCTTCCCTGCTCCCTGCATCTCCTCTTTTTTCTTCTTCTCTTCAACGGAGAAAATCCTCGAATCCTCGTCCTTTAAGAGTCTAACGCTGACGCTTGTTGTGCTTCCTCCTACTGTTTGTTGCTGTTCCGGCCGCGTCTCGTCTTTCGTCCTCCTGTCAAACGTTCTGTCTCGCTGCAGCCCTTGTCCCTGTCGAAAATCAAAAAAGTTTCTTCACTCAGCACAAGCACGAGCACCTCCACACAATCCACCACACATACATCCACGCCGTCAACTGAACACCGGCCCTGCCTGCACTTCCCTTCCCGCAGGCCAGCCAGCAGAACCCCAAGCACGCCGGATAGACAGGCCTCACCTCACACACCACCAGTCCCTGCTGCTCCTTCCCTTCCCTTGTACCCCCTAGCAGACTCACCACGCCGGACTCCCTGACGCTGAACCACGGTCAAGTTAAACCCAGTTTCCAATCAAGCTTTCGGCAGCTTCTTTCTGCATTCTTTCACCAGGATCTGTTCAACGGGCTTGCACCCCCCCTCCCCTGTTCCCTCCCGCACGCAACGCACTGCACAGCACATGCCAGACCGTTGAAGCTACGACGTTTTGGCAGCGGGCAGGCTGAAGCTATTGGAAAAAAAAAAATCCATCGCAAGAAAGTTCGCGATCAGAAAGTGTCGACGCTCAATTGACGTGACACCACGGTCGCACCAGCTCCCAGAACACGGCGTCGCACAGAATCCGGATCACGACACGTACACGTGCAATCATTTCCACCCGCCGACCAGTTTTCGACCTGCAGAAGCGTGCGCGCAACGAGAATCACGACTGCGACTTGTCCCAACTCCTGCATCTCGAGCTGCACCGACGCGACGACTGCCTCCTCCCAGAGAAAGCATCACCACGATCGGGACTGCACCAGCCGGCCACGACCAACACGACCCGATCGAGATCAACAGCAGCAAAGAGGTGAGATCCAATAATTTCCTATTCTCCTACCGAGTCGAGGTGTTGCGGTTGCGGGTGCTGGAGAGAGTCATATTTTTTTGAGTCAATGTGGATGCCGCATGCGATTTTCGAGTCTCGAGGAACGCGTCTCGGTGCCGTACATCTTAGCGATACCTCGTGCTGAACGGCCACCTCGCTCGCGAAACTTCTTTTGCACGACCAACGTACAACGAAGCAACGTGGTAACCGTTGAAATAACGCCCACGCGATAGTCTTTCTCTCATCTGCGGGGCAAAGAGAGAATCGCAACCCTCTTGCGACGTGAACGACACCATCTGCGAAGCGGAACCCGCTCTGGTATCTTGCGCGCCTCTGCCATTGATTTTAATCGCCACTTTCAGTAGGATACACGATGCTAATTATTGTGCGACCCAGATCCGAACATCCTTCCTACCAGTTCCTGCCTCTATCCTAGCCTACATAACCGTCAAAGGTCTCCCAGCAGCAGCTACCCTCTGCAGCATCCAGGAAGATCCTCTCACGGATATCCAGCAACCGACGAGGATCCCCTCTCCGAATCTTTGGTCCCTGGACTCGATCATTCACACACACCGACAAGGCAGGAAGTTTTCGAGAAGAGTTACAGAAGACGAGATACGGCAGGTCGATTTCTGCGCAGGTCCCGACAGAGGCGCACACAGCAGCAATCTATCTGCGGCAGCTCGATTCACCTTACACGGATTTCATCCATTCACCCAATCGCCACCGCGTCAAGAAAGTAAACCTTCTTGCTTGGTCACGCTTACCACAGTTCACCCGTAGTTTCGGACCACTGAGCCATACAGTTACTTGCGGAGAAGTACTTCCCGTAACCAATTTGAGACGTCACCGTGGGCAGCACCAAGAAGATCTCAGGTGGCACAAGAACCATCACAGTACAAGATATTTGGCAGCCACACGCGCCCACCCGTAAGGGCATCATCCTCGCTGCATGGATGATTCTTCAAGACTGATGCTTTGATATAGAACGAACCACTTCTCTCTGCACGATTTCACGCTCTTTCAACGAGCCACGAGATCCGATTCGGCACCCCTCACGCTTCATGAGCAGCACGACAAAAACGCGATAGACGCTACATCATCAGCAACGTACGTTCTGGGCCCCCGGGTCTTTTCTTTCCTTCTGTGTGCAAGAGTTCGTTTTTGCACCTGTCGCGCGATGGCGTTTCGATCCTTGCTTTTCTCCCCACCACACCCTCGTCTTCACAGTGTAAGCGAGTGTGCCATCCGCGATCATGGCCTTGCTGCATGACCAGCTTTGCCCCTGTGGCGGACACTGCAACCCCATCCTCTCCTTAATCAATCCTGCCCTGCCGGCCTTGGCTTCGCTGAACCTTGCCTGGTCTCACCCGTTGTTTACCAACAACCCATGCCTGTATATTATATCTCCAAGCCCAGTGCCTCGAACTGACCTACCTTGTCTTTCCACAGACAACGGTCTTCGTTGAAGCCTTCCATTCGAACTCTTCAGCCTCATCCAGATTACAGTTGCGTCATTATTCAGCTGCTGCTGCTGCAATGCATCGCACTGAGTTGTATTGAACTTTTCTGTATGCAACTTTCCTTTTCACGCATGAACTAGTCGCTCTTGCAGCACATTCTCTACCTATCATTCTCAGCGGTTCTTGAGCACGATACTGACACGAAAACTAGGATCAGCCACGGCACAACGATCGTTACGAGTCACTTCTTTCAGCATCAGCCAGCTTACCAAAGTGAGTTCATCGCAATTTCCTCAGTCCGATTTTGTCTGTTTAATGTTGTCTTGGTTGCCGCACGATGTCATGGTTCTTGGACTATGGTTTGGTGTCCGCTGTGAAAGTCCTGGTTTAGCTGCCGGACTCGCACGTGGGTTCCCTTCATGGCGCACGCGAGGGTGGCCCACTTGGTCAGTGGTGTAGTAAACAGCGCTGTTCAACGCTGTGCGCCACAACCTTGCACCTTACGCCCAACATCCACCACACATCGATGTTCGCATCTGTGGTGTGGTATGGTCTGGTGGTGAGGGGATAGATGCTCCCGCTCAGCGTTCAGATCGTCCCATGTTCTGTCCGACCATTGCAGCGCTGGTCGATTTCTCCCCACCATTGTTCCCTTTCCGTTCCCTTCCGTTCCCTTTCCGCGGGCACCAAGATGCAGCGCTGCAATTCCATCTGATACTCGGGATTCGTGGACCCGGAACGCCGTCGCGACATCGATATAATGTGATGGAGATTTCTTCAAGACATGTTCTATTTTGAGGATGGCTGAAGGTGTTTCTCTGCATCGATCGCATTGCGATCCTCCTCCTTCGAAATCTCCCCCTGCGTTTCCAGCGAATGATCGCCTCGGGGGTTTCTGCCCCTGGGTGCAGCAACCCATTTTCTATTTTTGTCGTACGAAGCGCCATCATGCGTTTTGGCGATCGCATTGCAGTGGCAGTCGATTTTGCCGCGTTATGGCCATATGCTGACCCAGGTGCTGAAGCAGATACGTCGGATTTATAGTACAGAGTCACGGCAGGCGTTTCACACTGCATATTCACGACGACCCCAAAAGTCACCACGGCCCAATAAGTTGCGCGGACGGCTTTCTGCGGCAGTCGACTGGTACCTGAAAAACATCCCGTAAGTTGAGACGGCCCTGGCGTGCGTGCCCTGTAATCCGATTTGCAACGCACGGATATTGCAAGCATGGCAGAGCATGAGCATCCCCTGCTTGGTGACCAGCCATTGTCCATCGCCGGTCGTTGGAAGGGTCTAAAACTTTTTCAACGGTCGACCAGTGGCGAATTGCATGGTGATCGTGGCTGGAGAGAACTCGCAGGCTAACACGCACGATCTCTAGGACGAGGATCCCCATCTATTACCACTACTACTACTACCGACATGGCTCATCGACAGAGCGGCGGGTACAAAGAGGAACCTGGTGTTGCGGTCACGGGTGATCACGTAAGTACACAACGTCTTGTTGTCTTGGTGCGCGTCGTGTTGTGACGTTATCTTTTGATCGCATTCTGCATTTTGCTCATTTCTCGCGCGGCTTGGGAGGGTTGATTATCGCGCTCGTGTAAGCTGCGGCTACACGGTGTGTAATCTCCTCTGCTTCACAAGCTCGCTCTCCCTCCCTCCTCACCTCACATTCGCAAGTTGCTCCCGTTTGGTTTGGCTGCAGGGGATCGTGCACGGAGGTGTGGGTGTGGCTTCAATGTCTTCTCGAAGATCACGAGCTTGGCTGGGCCGGCATGCAAGTCTCACTCACCGCACGCAAAGGCCCAGGCCAGCTGGACTCGATTCGAGTCAAAGACAGCAAGAGCAGATGGGAAGTGGACCTCTGATTTCGTGGGCTGCGTTTCACAGTGTTTAGGTGCATACTCGGGACCAGGGTCTCACAATGCTGCCCAATCCCACGCGAGGCACTGGAAATTGGGCCCAGCACAGACCTTAACCCTCACCCGCTCGGCGTAGTATACCAGACCTCGCTTAGAGATGGTGGGTGCTTGCGAGCGTTCGGTTTCTCGTGCGGCGACTCAGTTGAGTTCAGTTCAGTTGTACCTTTGCTGCGCTGCCTTTGCTGGACGTCCCACCGCTCATTCACTATTGATGCAATCATGACGTTGCGCAAGCTGCAGTGCAGTGCAAAGGGCTATCTTCGAATGAAGAGGGCGCAGCGACATGACAAGCTGAAGATGGATTTGTGCATATTTGTTTTATTCTGGAATTGTTTGCAATGCATAAACAATTGGAAGCAAGCATAAACATTCGGATCCCAAAGAGGCAGTTCCTCCTGGGGGTTGGCCGGTCGGGCATGGCTTGCTAAACGAGATCAAGGGGTCTGCAGCTTATTTTGAGCGCAAAGCTAGTCAGCGTGTTTTCCAGTGGGGAACACTCGCAGCGCAGGGCAGAGCACAGAACATGTGCAAGCATGTGGGCAGCGACGATTGTTTAGCGGGTCGAGTGAAAGTGGTGTGGTCCAGGGAGAGAGTGTGGATTCGTTGTGGCTTGGCCTCCAGCGGGGCGCCGCAACAACGGAGTCGCTCGTTCTCTCTCATGGGTTGGCTGTTGAGTGCTGGGCAAGAATCGGCAGGGGTGGTCTGGCACACCCATGCTATCACGCTGCCCCTCTCTTCGCCCCTAGCAATTTGACACGACGCTAACGACCGCGTCATCTTTCTTCGCGATCACAGAAACAGAAAGAGAAGAAAAAAAAAAACGCTCTCGCCGCTAGTGCGCAGTCTCTGTACAGTGCAGAAGCGCGATGGTGTGGTGGCTGTTGACCGTGGCTCCAGGCGGCGACGGCTCTTCTGCGTTCCCCTTCTCCTCACCGCCGCCGGAGTCTGACCAGTGACGGCAGAGCAGGATTAGAAACCCTGTTTCCCCTTGTCCTCCCTGCTAGGCTCGGGGCCCAGTGGTGGATGGGCGCCGCCTGGTGAGGCCACAGACATGGGGCAATGTTGGTGCGCCCTCCCCCTGCTCCTGGACACAAATCCTCGACGGTGCACACCCAGTCCCAGTCCCAGTTCCACCAGCACCACTACCTTGCACTTCATCGTAATGCGATATCATCGTCGTTATTAGTACTGTAGTATTCTGCTGGTTATTGATCTATCTGAACCTTGTCACGTTTCTTCCATGCGCTGTCGTCGTCCCACCACCGACCCTTGACTACCCAATTTTACTGGCGTCGCCTTACTCAGGCAGTTTCGTGCAAGGCTCCGAAAGGGCTCATCTCGAGATACACGGTACATCAGACCCGTTCCTCTTAAGACCCTGCTCTGCCCTGCCCTGCCCGGCCCTGACTCCTGCTCCTGCCTCGCCTGCTACTTCCTCCCCGGTTTTTCCCAAGATTCGACAATCCTTCCTCCATCCAAAGTGTTCTAGTCCCAGCTTCACATCACCCCCCCCAGTCGCAAACGTTCAAGTCCACTTGGACCCAAAGCATCAACACTCACTTTACTTTACCAAGCAAGTCGACCCCCATTCCCATCTCTTTGCCTTGCACGCCCCCCCGTCATCTCAAGACAAAGCTTTCATGGGCAAGGCTCCAGATCAAGCATTCTTCCGTTCTTGCCTCTGCTCCGCGCATTTATCCTCGCTCCGATCATTGGAATCTTGCAATCTTGCGTGTCTGCTTTCGTTCCTATTTTCCGGCACATCTCGACCCGTTCTCCCCCCAAATCTCATAAGGTTCGCGCACCCTACCTCTTTACCCTACCTGCTCGTTCTTTACCCTCGTCGCTCCACTATCTTAAAAAGTGAAGCCTTGCGAAAATCTAGCACCTCTCGGATATTGCGCAGTCGCTTGTACCCTCCTGATCGCATTTGGCAAGACGTCGTCTGAACATCATTTCGTAATAGACGCAAGGCATCTGTTATACTCAGAGGTACCCCCTCGTACTCTCCTGCTCCTCCTTGTCAGCTTCCCCCAGCAGCGTTGTTGTGTTGTTCCACCCCGACTGTCTTTATTGTTCGCCGCGCCACGGCCCAAAAGGAGAAGATCGGATACTGGGTACCGCAGCGTGCACCGCACCCTCGTCATCCAGGATTCACCATCACCCTCTTTCTTACGTCTGAAGTATCAAAATAAACATCGCGTCGCGTCGAACGTGCTTCAATGGTTATTATATTTTGCCATTGCATTTATCACTACCACCTGGGAGAGCCTTCACTGACAGTTGATCCATATGCAGCATCATCCCGCGCATCAGCAAGGGCCTCCAGCTCCCCACCACCTCCAACAACCACGACCCTCGAGCATTGTACACCAGCACCATCAACAGGTTGCTCCTCCTCCACCGCAGCAGCAACACTCAGGACCGTACGCGTCCCAGCACGGTCTCCCACAATACGCTCAAAGCGGCCCAGGACCCAGCGGACAGCATCCCCAGGAGATTCCATACTACACCTCCCACCCGAGTCCATATAGTACACCCAGTGCATCTGGTACATACTCATCTGCAGGTAAGTAAACGCAACTCTCGACGCGACTTTTGCCTGGAAAAGACGGTTTACTGACTTTTGGGCAGCTCCAGAAACTCCAGACATCATGGCGGCCGCGCAAATGACGCGCCCTTACCCCCCAATCTACCATACTCCGCAGTCAAACTCTCCCGCATCAGTTGCATCTCCATCTGCACACGAACAACACAGAATGTATGGCGCGCCAACTTCGCAGTTACAGCAGAATCCTCAGATGTACTATGCAGGCCCTCAGCAGCAATACCCTCCAATGCCACCTCAAGGAGCCCCTTCATACGCGCCACAACCACATCAGCAGCAACAGCATCATCAATCGATGACTTCTCAGCCAAATTTGCTCATGTCTCACAATTCGGGCCAACACCAGATGCAACAACACCCAAGTCAACATCCTCAGCAGGGTATGACGGGTAGCCCAAGAACCAAGATGGAGCCACATGTCCCACAGATCTCACGACCAGCTCCTCCTCTTGGTGCTCCTCAACAGCAGCATCCTCAGAATGGGCCTCCAATGAATCAGAACAACGTTCCGGGCGGAAACAGTGGAGTCAACCCGAACGCGGCACCAGGTCCCATTCCAGCAACTACACCACTGGTTGTGCGACAAGATAACAATGGTGTGCAATGGATTGCGTTTGAGTATTCTCGTGACCGCGTCAAGATGGAATATACCATCAGATGCGACGTGGAATCTGTCAACGTTGACACATTGAGCTCCGAGTTCAAGACTGAGAACTGTGTCTACCCTCGAGCATGTTGCAGCAAAGACCAGTACCGAGGCAATCGATTGGTTTACGAGACTGAGTGCAATACTGTCGGTTGGGCTTTGGCAGAGTTGAATCCGTGTCTGCGTGGAAAGCGAGGTCTCATTCAGAGAGCCGTCGATAGCTGGCGCAACAGCAATCAAGACCCTCGATTGCGGAGTCGACGTGTGCGCAGAATGGCCAAGATCAACAATCGAAAAGCGGTTCAAGCGGCTACACACACTCCTCACATGGCAGGTCCCAGTGGTCCGACAGGGATGCCTCCATCGGGAAACATGGGCCCAGGCGGTGCGGGTAACATGGGCAAACCCAGCTTGAGTGGGATGGGTGGTCCACAACTCCATCATCACCACAATCACCCAGATGGAAGCACGCAAGGAGGGGATGAAGTCGGTATGTTTCACCAGATGTGATGCTCGCTGTGATACTTTTATGTTACTATTACCTGTGCTATGATACCTTTTGCGAAAATACCTGTTGAGCGGGAGGGACACTATTATTCTGGGGGCAGAGATCACATTCATCTGTCCGTGTGCTAGGGCTCAACTCTAAAGAGAACAACCAAATTCCTGTATAATACATCATTGCACTTTTGCTAGCTTTCGGCTACTACCCTTGCCTGAAGCTTGAGCTTGGGGGCGAGACACACCCATACCCCATACATCATGTCTTTGTATCACTGTACTGTTGCCTCCAACAACCTCATACACTTTGCGTTGCGCTATCACCTCATCTTTCAGTCCTTACTACTTTCCTTTTTCTGTTGCACTTTCGCTTACCGGGTAAAAACGTGAGGCTAATTTCTTTCTTCTTTCTACAAACAGACGAGGAATACATCGACGAACCACAACACCACCATCATCACCAGGCTCCTCCTGGCGCTCCTGGGAGTGGTGGTCCTCAAGACGATGTTCGCCAATCTCACGTCTTCCCTGGCTATGCTGGTTCCGCATATCCTCCCAATCCCTCCGTAGGTGGTCCATCTATGGCTCCTCAAATGCATTCTTCTCATGGCGGAGCTCCTCATTCTGCGCATCCCATTGCCGCGAGATCGCACTCTAATCCCCACTCCAAAGGTAAAGAGGACATGGACGAAGATGAGCGCATCACCCTCTTTGGCGATATCCCTGAAGCGAAGAAGCGCAAGTTCATTCTGGTCGATGATCCAGGCAAGGGCGGCAGAGTCAGAGTTCGAGTTACTCTCGACACGGTCGATATCAAAGAGATTCCCGATTCGTTCCGTAAGAGCAACTCCGTGTACCCGCGCTCGTGGTTCCCGCTGCAGATGCAGAGTCCGCCGCCGTCGGCGCACGGAAGCCGCTTCTTTGAGAGCGACGATGTCGATGATAGTGTCGAGGTCGAGGGTCGTGGTAGCTCGAGGGGCGGCGGCAAGGGTAAGATGATGGTTAGTGTGCCATTGGCGGATGGCGGCGAGGCGGAAGTCGGCGTCCCGAAGATGAGGAAGAGTGTGAGGAGTAAGGAGGTTCGGTTGAATGATCTGGGGTATCGTATGACGTGGCATCAGAGCAGGGTGTTTGCGGATAAGACTGTGTTTTTGCAGAAAGCTCGTAAGTTTTACCTTTCTTTCCTGGGGTGGTGAAGAGGGGGCTGGGCTAATGTGGTGGAAACAGTGGATGCGTATCGGAATAAGGTTCGGAGCACAATAGAGGGGACGGGGAAGGATGTTGCAGCTACGGCGCCACATTTCGAGACGAGAGTCGGCAAGAGGAGATGGAACGAGAGGACTAAGAGGGAGAGGAGAAGTGTTGAGGCTTAAATCCTCCCTCTTCAACTTCAACTCTCCTCTCTAACTCGACCTTCACCGCGATCACGATATATTCGATTCTCCTATCCTTCCTTCCAGCATACACAAGGCAACGAATCAACACAAACAAACACAAACATCGGCATGGCAAGCGAGCGTGCATACATCATTCTGTTCTTGCTGCGATTCAGCGCTTACTTCTATCTTTGCTCTTGTTTTGAGACAAGAGGAAGTTAAGAGGCATTTTGTTTTATGAATGATTATTATGATATGATAGGTGGTTGCTTTTCTTTTTTTATTGTTTGGCGTTTCTAGTCTTGCTTTTGCTTTTGCTTTTTGTTGAGAAAGAAGAGGGGGGTGTATATTTGTGGGTGGGGTTCTGATGGAAAATTATTTGCTGGAGGGGATTGGGGATGGGATGGGGGGTTAGAAGGGGGGATGGAAAGGGATGAGCATGGCATGGCATGGAAAGAATGGATGACTAGCTATATAGATGAGTTAGGTATGAATATTGCTGTGGCGTTTATTGCTTTTAGCTTTTTGTTTTGTGTTTGTGTGAATGATGATGAACTTTATGTGATATGATCTAACGTGAGGAAGGCTAATGAGGAGAGTGAAGCAGACGTGAGGTGAGGTGAGGGTTTCGTAGCTTGCTCCCTGAAAATCCAGAGAGTCAAGAGTAGAGTTGCGAAGAGGGGATTGGGATTGGGACTGGAGAAGGACTCCTCCCCCGAAGCCTCCGTCGAAGCTGATTTGAGTGTTGACCTTGCGCAGATAGGGGTGTGGACTTGTCGAGATACTCATCTTGCACGACGGGACTAGAATCCTTTATTTATTTGTCTTCTGCTAACCTCGCTCCTAAACATCCAACCGGACGTAGAAAATAGACTTTCAGAAGCCCTCTAGTGGATCGTGTGCGAAGCTCACAAATCATAAAGTATTGACTCTAGGGAATAAAAAGTTGTACGGAATGTAGTAGGGAGGGGTCTTAGCTGCTTCAACGAATGTTGAGATAGTAGTATCTAGGGCAGCTCTGAGGGATATAATGACATTTTGTTGAAGCTTTGTCGATATTTTAAGCACCGAAACGACAGTTCCTCGACTTCCCAAAGACTCGAGGAACGTCTTCGCAGAAAAGCGAGCCGAAGATCAGCGTAATCTATATACTGTTAGTTCGTTTGCGCGCAGTCGAGGATATTCTTTTGGCTCAGTGGCCTCAAGGACTGGACGTACAGAATATCCTTTGTAACGCTATAGTCTTTAAAGTTAGACCAGATAGAGATATCAATTCTAGCATGACTTTGCCGTGACGAAATTGGCACTTCATATGCCGGTTTCCGCTGAATTTTATTAGAATGGTGTAGTAAATTCGCGGGATTTCAAGAAGTCTCGGTGACTAAAGAGAGAGATCTTCCTTCTCCTACTCACTCCAATTTGTTATCTGCCTTGTGACGCGTCTCGTTTTCAGCAGCACGGCCTTGAAGGACTTGCGGAGTTGTAGATGAGGTACTTCCCGTACGGTAACGAAGCAAACCTGTCGTCGATTCGTTGAAGTAAGATGAGGAATAGGTCTCGGCATCGACTCACGCTCTCTGAATTATGATAATTGAAGGTGTACGTTATGATTATAGTTTTGTAATGAGTCAAGATCTTGTGGAAAGTGGTTGTGAGCTTGGGGATACGGTATTCGAGTAGGCAGCGTGTAACTTTGTACTCAAAGAACACGGAGCAACTTGGCTTGGACGCGGTGATTCCACTGCAAATCTCTTTCAATCTTGAAGCAGTATCGGGCTCCATTATCGACCGCACATCTTTCATAGTAGGGCAGAGACGGCTTACATTTGAGGATGACTGAACTTGTTTGTCACGTGAAACCTTACTTTTGATATTGATCGACGAGTGCGTCCTTATGTATGTATGGATGGTGTCATAGAAGCTCAACGTAGGTAGATTTAGATCTACTTAAACATTATGGAGTGGACTGTCTGTTAAAACCGGGCAGCACAGCACAAATATGCGGAGCCCATACAAGTCCCACAAAAGCAGCGGCGCTTCCTATTAAATGCGTTCATTTTCCTTCACGGTCTCCGGCCTTACTAGTTCGAGTGCGGATTGCATCCTTCGGCCTACGAGAATCACATGAGCGTTGCAGAATGTTAGGATGGGAGAACTGGACTCACTTCGCAGTTGGCGCAGTATGAGTTGGCTCTGTATAGTGTTTGTTTGCATGTCAGGGATGGATAGCCGTAGATGTTGTAGCCGCCATTGGCTTTGCAGTATTTTTGCTCGCCTAGGCGAGGGGCTTTGCAGTTGCATCAGAATTCTTCGTAGTTCATGTTCTCTTCGAATGTGATGAAGAGAACCTGAGTGCGATATGTGTATCTAGGTTTACTGTGTCTCTGATCTTGAAGTTGTCTGTTGAGGGTGTGAGTTGGAAATGCGTGTATGAAGGAAGGAAATCAATATTGCTGAAGAGGTTCAAGCTTTTATACACAAATTTGCCTAGGTGCGTAAACTAGAACAGAAGTGATTCGTTCGACTAGAGGCGGGCAATAGAACTACCAGCTATGTCATTAATTCCAAGATTTACAAAGCTTTCCAAAATGACAATGGGTGGGTTTACATCATATAATCCGTCACTCGAACCGCTGACAAGCCAGCTCTCACCCAGATGATTTGACCGTTCAAAATAAGTCTCTTCCATTTGAATCGATCTTTGGTCTTGGAGCCAGTCATGAACATATGATGTCAACTTTCCTCCATTTGAATCAACATTTCAATCAACGAGTCCTGAATGTTTCATTCGAGTCACCAGTTCAACGACGAATCTCGTTCGTCCGATTCAAATACAGGAGAAACATTACTCATTCTTTTGACCTTTTGTCTATATAAACTCAATTTTTTCTCTTGACTTTTATAACCAATCCAGCATGTACAAAACACCAGTCTCAACCTTCGCACACAAACCAAATAACACAAATCAACTCACCCAACAGACCTCACACTCACACAACAATGGCTATCCAAGACATTTCCTTATCAACCTCATCGATGGGTACGATACAGATGCAATCAATCGAGAACCTTACCAACATACGTAATTTCTCGATATTTGTGATGTCGAACTTATTCGAAGTTTGGGTTGAGATGATTGGTGATGGTGAACTAAGCGAGAAATAAGCGAGGGGATTCAGGGGCATAATTGAAACCTGCTGAACATCGGCAAGCAAAACCCTGAGCTCCGTTATCTTCAGAAAACTATGGTTAAGAGAAGTTTATAGGGGAACTAAGGAATAACAAAAGATGGAAAATCACGGAAAGTGCCGTCAATTGTATTCTAGCTGATTCGTATCAGAAAACAAGCTATCTTCGAGAGAATATGTGTCTTAGACTTCGTAACAAGCACTCCTACAAGCCTTCTTAGCAAAATCCCATCAATAATAGGAGCAATAAATTACGTATAGTCGCCGTTAGAACTTCATAGGAAAATCCGCAGGCGCCAACCCAAAGTATCCCGAAGCAGGAATCGGATACAACGACGCATTCTGATTATAGCTGACATAATCCACACCTGCCGTGCTCACCGTATTACCCCACCAGTTCAGTGTAATGCTCGGTCCAAAATCAAATGCGAACGTTTGAATGATGCCACTGATCGCGACGCCAACATCAAACCCTGCCTCAAGCAGATAATTGTACTTCTCGAACCACGGCCCGTAGTTGCGTTTGATGTAGTACATGAAGATGAACGAGATATAGATGCCATTGGTAGCGTATGAGAGATTGTTGCCACCAGTCCAATTGAGGGCGCCAGCCCAGAAGACTGCGGGGTCGAACCACGCGAAAAGTTCCATGGGCCGGAACATCCACGTATCCCATGTTGCAAAGGTACGTTCTGACCATCGTCGGCGACACATTGATTTGAAGTGTGGTCCGAACTTCTGAACGACGCCCCAGCCGATACCAACAAGGCCACCGACGAGGAAACACCATGGCAAGAACGGGTATAATGTGAAGAAATTCTTCACTCCGAAGGCACCGTATTCAATTGCTGATGCAAAGACGAGAACTGCGTCTGTGCAGACGAAATGTTGGGGATTGTTCCATTCACAGAGTGTGCCGTTGTCGAAACTTTGCACCATCCAGTCCAACATGCCCACGAAAATGAAGCAATTCACGAGGACGGAAAGCATTTGACCCCGGAACACGGCTCGAGGTGGAATCTTGGCGTAATGTCCCATCTTCTGGTCAGATATATAGTTCTCTGCTTGAGAATTGAAGTTTTGTCCTACAGGTTTGAGAAGTTAGTGGGTGATCACGTGATACCTATATGCAGGAAGCCCAATGGTAGCTGTGCCTTTAGATGACAAAAGGGATCGTGCAAGATTCAAAGATAAAGGTAAGAGATGTTGGAGGGCATTGAAGTACGTACCATAAGCTGTGACAATAATGAGGGCTTCTGGATTTCCGACGAACCAATATCCAGCGAGAAGCTGGAAGAGCACATTGAAACCCATGGTGACGTTCGCATTAGCTAGCAACAAAGCAGAAGGAATCAGAAAGACGGCACTGAGTCCAACGACTGCGAACAGAGTCCAGACAGGGGTGTCAACCGGATATGCCTTGAGAGCAATGATACCAAGGACAAGTGAGATCAGAAGAACGCCAATGAACCACCAGTCAGCCACTTCAGGATATGCTCGCATCATACGAGAGTGAGGATCGTCATTATCACCAAATGCGGAGCTTCTGTAGCGAATACCTTTGTACATGTCGTAGAAAGACCTCTTGAGCGCCTCGTAGTGCTGGATAGAGACATAGAATAATGTCAATGGATACCAAGCGAACCAGGCGCCTTGACCGAAGACATTGGCGCCTGAGAAGTACGGAGGACCATACGCCTTGTATTTCTCGATATCGACACCATCGCCGCTATCATTCAAGATCTGGCTGACATCGTATGTATACCCATTGTTGGCGAATGATTCGTTACTGTTGATGGGAGTATAGGCAGACCAATAGAAGTTGGAATAGTACATCCCGATAATAATGAGTCCAGATAGAACACGTGCTCCTTACGAACATGGGGACAAAAGTCCGTGCGTTCAGGCTGTAGAACCTCGAAATTAAAACTCTTCACATTAGGACTAAACTATCAACAACTCCACCATTATGGATCCTTTTACCACTCCACCTATGTCTCCA
>NW_017263609.1:660915-765723 GCF_001500285.1 Mollisia scopiformis
TTCCTCAGGAATGGATCAATGGGCTTATTGAGCAGCAGGACTTCTGGGTACACGACTTAATTAAGCGATGTGGCTGGTCTACAGCTAATTAATTAATAAAATTCATGATTCTGATGCCCTGAACGCACGGACTTTTGTCCCCATGTTCGTTAGCCGAGAACCCTCGCGCATCACACGAGCCATTGTTCCAAGCCAGTTCATGAAAAGCCACATCCCGCTCGTTCAGACACTCAAGCTTTTTCCCCGCAAAGCTTGGATGCAAGGAAGGTGACAGCAACGCCATGAGTGGGGGAAATCCTTCGGGTCAGCTATTTCCGAAGCTTAGCCCTCGAACTACTCCACAAGAAGGGGTCAAATGAATCCTTCGACCAGAAGATTGACAGCGATAGTCTGCGCGTGAAGCGTTGAGCCAGTGGCAACCACTATGTCGGAATCGAACTGTAATGATAGCGCCATCACGACCGAAACTAGATAACTATACCGTCCGTTAGGTACAAAGTAACGTTGCGATGAAACGCATCGGAATGCTGCCAGACTGCGGACAAATAACGCCCAAAACTTCTTGTGGGGAAGATCAGGGCAGTCATGATGCACATCCTGCTAACCGCGTGCGCATCTCCTTTCGGGCAGACTGCGAGAGATCAGCATAACTCTGAAGTCTCAAAGTATCGATGAAGATGTACCTTGAACTGATGTTAAGGAAGGGGGATTTTCCCAATCTAATCTTTTCGACACTGTTATTCAGACACTACGGCCAGGGTGCATTCTGTAGAACAACTCGGTATCCATCCGGATCTTCAAAAGCCGCACCCTTCACATCCTAATACGGATTCTCGCTTTGGACCCTGGTTCCACCAGTGCTCTCAATTCTCTTGACTGCAGTATCCCACTCCTCGTTGGCGGGAAGATAGAAAACAAGTAGATGTTCCTTGCTCGGAGCGGGGTCCACTGTAACTCCATGTTGATGCGTAAATTCCAGGTGCCATGTACAGTCTGGGAGCCCTAGCATGACGCCGTCGAACCCAGCGTGGTCTTTGAAGAAGCCGATGATCCGCATTCCGAGAGCAGTAGTGTAAAAGTGGGTGAGCTTCTCGAGATTGTTCGTGGGCCGCGCAATCCGAAGAGTAACAGAAGGCATCTTCAAGAACTTAACTCCTGTATGTGGCAGAGGATAGCAAATATGTTTGTGGCTAGTGAGGTGCACATGCAGGGTCAAAAGACACGCTGAAACACTTAGACCTTTGGTGGCTGTATTGTGGCGTTGGAAACTAAGCAATTCTGTTTCAAGTTCGTGGTACTGTCATCGACCCCATAAAGAAATCAAGACTAATTCATCAAGTATTGATCTGAGGTGAAAGATGCCAGGTGGAGATTGAGGGGAATGGCGTTCATTCTTTATGTATGTTGGTATGTTGGTATGTTGTATGCGGGGTATTTTCACGCCGGATGACTGTCTGACACATTCACGTGATCTATTTGGAATAAATGAATGATTTATTTGGGATAGATTTGCGATCTATTTGGTATAGATAAGTAGCTCGTATTGGACCATGATACACACAGATTTTACATCAAAACGGAATGGTAAGGAAAGACTAGATCTGCTAGATATGTTGTTGCTGGGCAGATATGACAGCCAAGATTCGCCGTTTCAAAACGCAGATTTCAGACCAAATGCTGTACTTAATACCTGTGCGATAAATTCAGGCAGAAGGAAGCTGCAGAAGAAATTTAGTTGATGCCGACAAGTTGCGTTTCGAACACAGAGTAGATATCTGTTGCCGCCTAAGTTCTCTAACATACAGAGCAAGTTTCCATGCCAGGTACAGTACAACAGCAATGGATCCCAGTGAGATAAACGAAAGGTTGGCTTGGATGAGGAAAGCCCCTGCAAGTGCATGTAGAGTTTACCTAGTGACGTTTCTAGCTTGTTCTGCAGCCAGCTTCGTGTTCCGTCCTTGCGTTTGTTCATTTGACTAACCTTTCGTAAATGCCAAGCTTGTTGTTTGGGATACTTCTTTTATGCGTACTTCTGAATTTGACTTGCATCAGGAGCTCCTACTCAGCTCTGCATCCCCTCCTCCCACTACCCAATCTCGAGGTTGAAGTACATATGATACTTCAGCGGGGTAGGCCACTAGCAAGTTTTTTCTGCGCTCTGCCAGAATTTGACACTCCCAAAATATCAAATTTGCGAGTTCAATTTGAATCAATCGGCAGAAACTACTTGAACTGGACATAGCACTTGCCAAGAGTAATGAGGAAGAGTGAGAAGACGAGAACATTCATCCCAGAGCAATTTTGGATCCCTCTAAGCAGAGAGTAAACACATTGCCATCACTACTGAGGGAGCACTTCTCCGCCAAAGAAAGGTTACCAGCCTCGAAAGTTTCGTAGGCAAAAAAGAAAATGGTGTTTAGGTCCGAAAGAGGTCCTGTTGATGTTTTATTGTGCTGTCAAATATCCGGTGCTCTTGACTACAAAATCCTGTTCCACCAGAATTCGAGTTTCGTGAACCGTGACATATCCATCACCGATAACACGTAACGATGAAACCGTCAAGTTGTCCTCTAACACTCCTGCTCCTCATCGTCAAAGCATCCATCCACACCAGGGTCCGTAACAGGAAGAGCTTCACGTGCCACGGCTGATTCTGCTGTTCGCCAGTTAGCTATAACTGCACGTATTTTTTCCAGTTACGGAGACATACGCTGAGGGATTGCCACAGCAGCAATGCCTGTCACCAGTGCCATGATGGCAATCATCGAAATGGAGAAACGCATATTGAGATGTTTCGTGTAGAAAAGTGTAAATGTGATTTGGTGTGATGGTGTGAGAGACTTGAACTTGTGTCAGTGAAGCGGATTAAGACAACTAAGAAGATTGGAGTCTTGAGCAAGCTACTTATAGGAAGATTTGAATTCGAGACACCTCGGTATACGTCTATAGCTAGGGTAGTCCACCCTTGGGCCTAGCAATGTGAGCATACACGTCTTGAATAACTGGGCCACATGCATGTACTAAAGGATGATAGATGGACCCTGCAACTACGCCCCTTATCAGCATCATATGGATTGAAGTGGATGTTCCGGCAAGTCTCTCGGAGTATACTTGGCTATTGGTCTACTCGGTGAAGTTTCAATTCCATGTCAGGCGAGGAGCCGAACTTCAAGCTATAGCCAGTCATCCTATTCCTCTTCTTTGACGTGAATCTCACCGCCCGGCTTGGATTTGGGATCAAAGAGGCAAGGTCTAGTAGTTTCCCTATAACCGCTGAACTGTTTCGCTTCACGCACCTCAGTGGAGAAATGCAGGTGTTCGAGCGTATAACCCTATTAAACTGATTCTGGGGCCTAGCTCATCAACCAGATCCCCACAAGTTTGCATGGCTTTCTTTGTGCTTTTGTCTCTGCTTACTACTTACTGCCCTCTACGAGGTATACCTACCCCACAGGGGTACGTGTCTCATTATCTCTCACAAGGATCTTATCACCACTCACTATTGTCTAGATACTTTAGACAAATCTGCAGCCAAGTCTTATTAGATCCGCCTTGCCAAGAGATAGGTGGGGCTTTGTAAGCACTGATAAACGCTGAGTTTCATATTCAGTTCCGGAGCTTACTCCGAATGGGTTTTGGTCTCGGTGTGATCCTGCTGTCAGAATCCTTAAGTGATAAGCTCTCCGCTGCCAAGAATTTGATGCATCTTAGAAAACATATGATAGGTGTAATCGGTGCCTGCGAGCGCTGGATTGTTCTCTCTTGGCTCAAATATGTTCAATGCTGATTGCCTAATATCACAATGCTCCATATTTTTCTCTGTCCCCTGGTGCGATTTCGAACCCAAGATAAGGTGCGGAAAAGCTTGATCCGAGACCAAGGAATGGAGTCTTGGGCTTTATGAGAATCCGGACATACTGCAAGTCTGCAATAGGTGCTTCAGATGAAAAGAGAATATAGAGAACTTTCAAAGGTAAGAAGAAACTTATAAACATGGTGTGATGCTTTCAGAAGATGATTTTCAATTCTAAGTACATTTCTATCAAACTCTCAAACCATTATAGCTCCTACAAGAATGGTTCGTGTACATAGAAACATGAGCTTGCACTGAGCTAATACCTATTCCAACTCTCGCAAGTGAGACCATCTACCAGTATTTAGCAAACCGCTCTCTGGAGTAGACTAAATCAGAATGTATTGACTTACCAACAAGTCCCCGGCTTGATGTGCCCAGGGTCCTTCACGATATTGGCTCTCGGCGAATACTCCATCTCTCTCAAGATCAGACTGACACAATGCTTTTGATGGTGCGGATCCAACGTCATTCCATCAAGTGGCGAATCTTTGTCCCCTAACCGCAAGAACATGTATAGACAATGAGCGACATGGTGTACACGATTTGAATGGTAGGTGGTGTTGAATTCCAACTTGCTGAAGTCGACGGGTTCTGTGGCATGAGTCTCCGTATAGTATCCCATTCCGGAAGTATTGAGGAATTCATCTTCCCACTTGCGAGAACAAGATGCAGGTAACCAAGTTGCCGTCAACTGGTCGAAAGAGCAGCCCAGTGAGATGGCTTCTTCTCGTGATCTTCCGCAATGCCGTGATGATGGTGCTGAAAGCGCTCTATTTATTTGCGTCGTGAACACCAGCACAACCAAAATGAGCAGAGTGAAGGTAATGATCAATGATATGATTTTCTTTCGAGGGGAAACCAGAAAGGAACGTCCTCGAGTGCTTTTTGGAGACTCGGCGAGAGATTCTTCAGAATCGTTCGTTGCAACTTTCTCGTACTCTTGGTGAGGTGATAACTTCATAATGGAAAATTGAATACAGGTACAACTGTATGTGACTTTAAATGAGAATGTGAACTATTGCGAAGAGTGCAAAAAGACTACGATCATGTCTCTCCTCAAGTTTTTTGCTGTGACAGTCAGCTACCCTGGTTTCACTTGCAAGCAACTTGACAAGCGGTGGAGGGGCAAATCAGCCCATGTCGTACGTACGGAGGGGAAGCTGTTTTGTCTAGATAACCGTTGGAGTCTGCAGGTGTTGTGGATCCTGTGTATCATGCGAGGGTGAGGCTCAGTTTACGTTTATGTACATTCGCCTATAATTATGGGGTAGTGGGGTTGCTGACTGCGTCGTATTCTCGTGAGCAGGGGAGACTCGAGCCTCAGTTTTGGTCGGTAGATCAGAAAGAGATGTTTAGGGCGTCTAGAACAGCTGCCTGCAGTAAGAATCCCGCCTAGCTGTATGCTGGCAGCGTCCAACGTTTGAAGAATTGTTTGATCCCACTCCTCCAACTCTGCCTCACCCAAAGATACAAAGATAACGGATGCCAAGAGTGGGTGTAAACCCTGCTCAGGATTCAGGAACATGTTTCCTGCAAAGAGATTTCCTCGGTGATCATGCTTATCAGGTGCAGAAGTCCAAAAATCCTTGCATTCTGCTGCAGTGAAGAAGCCCTAATTGTATAGGCAGAGAGTGGAGAACACAACATGACAGCTCATATCGGCTGATAAGCTTACAGGTCTGGCCTTTGGGCACCCGCACTTGCACAGATCTTGATTGGGATGGGTTCAAGCTGATGAGTACAGCTCCTCCGAATCGAACCCATCAGATTCGTTCAAGGATCCCTGACGACAACTCCACCAACGTCCGGACTCACAAACCAAGCCAGCCAGCCTCGTGAAGCGGCTTTCTCCAGCCATTTCTGTCACTCTGGCTGCATTTCCAGTCACATATCCTTTGGTCTGGTCTGTACACTATGGCCTCTATGCCTCAACTTTTCAAACCGAAATACCTGACACTTGACGACAAGGACTCTTACCATGAGCACGATGACTTATCTAGTCCCGATTCCTGTGAAGCCTGTGGTAGGAAGAATAACCCATCACCAAAATCATGGCTTGTCCCAAGATTTTGGGTCTTCAGCACATTCTCCCTACTCTTTCTCCTAGCAGTAGTCATTGCCTTCGAGGTCTCCATCCGTAATTCTCTGTTGAGGGAATCACATTATGGGGCATTCTCAACCGAGCTAAGTATGGCTCTTGACTTGAGAGATCTGATCTATTGCACATTCTAATTTGCATAAGGTACTGCGAGGTCTGAAGTGTCCTTCCGTCCATACACTTTCACTGGCAATCTCAATTTCGATGAAAATGGCAAGACGTACTTGGAGCGGGAGCCAGGAAGTAAGGTATACTCCGGGCCACCCACCGATGAGATCGATGAAAACTGGCACGAATTGTTGCAAAGTACGGCTATCCCCCAGTCAAATATCGCTTTTACTAACAAATAGCTAGAACGATACTTTTTCATGACCGAAGTTGAGGTTCGCGATAGCTGGGGACCTGCTGGACTGCAAAAGTATTATTACGAGCTGGGCCCCAACAATGAGAGACGATACATTGGTGGTCTGGATGTTTTACATACTCTTCATTGTGTGGAAGGTCTGCGGCAGACACTTGATCCGAATCGTTACCCTGTCCAGCGAGGCAAGTTGCACTTGTATCATTGCATTGATCATATTCGGCAATGGATCATGTGTTCTGGTGATTTCACGCCCATACCAACAAGATGGCACCCGGAGAAGAATACTAGTTACGTTGACACTGATCAGGTGCATACATGTCGGAACTTTGATGCAGTAACGAATTGGGTTATGAAGAGGGAGGAAGCAGCATATTAAAAGGCTAGCGGATGTTTGTTCGTAATTTCCTGTAGTAGGCAAGGTTTTTGTATCAGTATCCAATTAAGTATGCTCAGGTTACTCATGGGCAGGACTTCTCACACAACTGAGGTGGAGGGCAAGCCGAGGGTGACTGGCCCCGAAATAAAGCGGCCATGCCTACTAATCGAATATAAAACAAAATTCCAACTGTTAGACCAAAATACAATACCAATTTTATCGAATATAGTTCCCCAGATGTAATTATCAAGGTCATGAAAGAATAGCAGTTAGCAGATTCCGCAGCTGAGAGGTAACTCGATACTTCTAGATATTCAATGCCATCGAGAATAGCTAGCCCTGTTATAAGCAGCTTCGCTGAGATCCGCCCAAGCCTGTCCGATGTCGATAGCTTCCTTTCCGGGAGGTTCAAACTTGACGCCAGTGAAGGAACATTCCTTGAGCAGGCTCGCACCAATAGTGCCCTTCAATGTGCGGCCTTTGGGTCCCAGGAAAGTGACTTGATACAGGTTTTTATCTTCCTCAAGTTGGATTTCACCCTCGGTCTCTGAGGCTCGGTATCTGTAGTTCCAAGTAGGATGTTCCGCTGAGGGCTGATTTGTTGGTCCAAGGGAGAATGCCTCTGGGGTAGGACTCCGTCGGTCTTCGTCCTCATAGTCCTCGTAGTCATTGTAGCGATCGTATCTATCCCTCTGATCGTCTAAATCATGCTCTCGGCGACGCTTTGTTCCCGACGTAGAAGCGGACTTGGCAGCATCCTTCGCTTTGAATATTGGCTTCTCCACAGATTGCCTCTCGACTCGCATCACCCCTTCGATAATCTCGAAATTGAATTTAGCAAACATCTGGGCGCCTTTGCTGGTCGTTTCGACGAATATCTGCATAGAAAGCTCATCACTACCCTCCATTCCATAGGTTTTCGTGATGGAAGGACAGTCGATCTTCCATATACCAGTCACATCCCAATCTTTGCACTTCGTCAGAGCAGCCTCTCTAGCTTGCTCTTTCTGTCGCTCATTATCTTTGGCGATTTTCTCTTGTCTCTCTCGTTCTTCCTCTGCCTCACGCCGCATTCGTTCTGATTCCTTATCTATCGACTGTATCTTTTTCTCAACGACTTCCTTGTCCTGGCCAACAATCGCCAGATAATCTACCGCGGACCACATCGATCTACTTGGTTCTCTCGTGGTTCGGCATTCAAGGCCGAGTTCCTTAGCAATTTCGTGCAACCATTTTGTACTGTATGCTCGAAATTGGACAATCTCTTTGCTCTTTTCTCCTTGCTTGAACTTCTCCTTCAAATATCGCTCGGGGTCTTTTTGCGCCTTCTCGTCTTCAGATAGCGTATTTAACCAATTATGATCCTTCTGCTTTGTATCCTTGACATCGAAGTCTTTTTTCGCCTTCTCGCTAAGTCGTACAATAGCATCACATACTCGATCATCTTCGTGGCCGCGTAGAGTGTTCTGCAGATCTGCGATGGATCCCTTCGCATTTAGGCCCCGAAAGATGCATTGTGCTTTCCACCACATCGCAGGCTGGCCCCGAGGCTTCTTCGGCTGATGCTTCGCAATTGCACCGCACTTTGTCTTTAGAGGCTCGAGGAGGGGAAGGTAGTCGGCGACCCCTTTGTCGTAAGAATGGCCCTTGAATTCCAGTTCACCCCAGCTTGTATATGCAAGCATGCCATCTGGATGCTTGACGTCTGTACTGGATATCGCATGATCTGATCCGTAATCTGCCATTTTTGAAGTTGGAGTTGAGATGGAGAAGGAATTTATTCTGCGGAAGAGCATAAAACCGGAGGTTCGCGTTTCTGACGCGAAGTCTCGTGCATCAAACGCGCTAGTCAGACATTCTTTACTGTAGTCCAACATCTCCACATCATTCCAACAAGCAGTAATCCTGCAGTCAAGTCTACTATGGACTTCTCATTTCTTCAATTAGAATCTACAAAACGACAATACAGGCTCCACCAATGCTATCTGGACCAAACTTTGCAACGACCCCTCCTCATCCGTCTGTCCGCCCACAAGTCCATTCAGCTCAGGCCTTCGTGAACCACTGGCTTAAACGATACTTTGTCTCTCCGTCGTAAACCGACAAACGCTGCTCAGCCTCCTCTCCTTCTCGCTCGACCGTGGCGCGGATCTCTAGAGATCTCGGAATGAATTGGCACTTGAAAGGTTCTGGTCTCATGTTCAATCCGTTTCTGTTCTGCTGTCAGCTTGTTTTACTATTCGAGTGAGTTAAAAATACTCACGTGTAGGCAAATATATCTACAGGGATTTCCTTGCCGTCTGGCCCTCTAGCCTTCCTGATATTGAAGGCCCAAAGGAGTCGTGCAATGGTGATGAAAGTTCCTTGCTCAGCCAAACCTTGACCGCTGCAGACGCGACGGCCCCAGCCGAAGGTCATATAACCTCTTTCATTGGGGAACGGACGATTTTGGGGGTCCTCTTTCAAATATCTGGCGGGGTAGAATCGATCAGGGTCTGGGAACTCCTTTTCACTGTGGTGTATCGCCCAAACGTTTCCTTGTACCCAAGTACCTTTAGGAATGAGCCAGCCCTGAAATCGTTAGCCATGGCCATTTCCTGTCTTGGAAGGCTTACCTTGTACTCGTCATCTTGGATGGGAGCATGTGGCTGACCGCCAATGATGGCGACTGATCTCCAGCGGAAAACTTCCTTCACGAATGCTTTAATGTAAGGCAGATTGTGTTCATCGTCCATTGAAGGACTTCTATCTGGCCCGACCACACGATCCAATTCCTCCCAAGCTCTTGGCAACACTTCTGGGAACGCGCAACAAGCGAGGACGAAAGTCACGAGAGTGGAACTCGAAGTATCACTACCGGCTCCGAAGAGGTTTCCTGTCAAGGCAGCAATCTCTTCTGGTCTCAAGTCATACTTTGGTGCTTCCTCGAAGATCTTCTTGACATATGACTGTGGCTGCTCTGGGTTGTCTCTCGCTTCCTCAGCCAGAGAATAGTAGAAGCTGCCTCCTCGTGAGTTTTTGCCTCCCAGGCCATGCTTCCAGGGCGCAATTGCGTTTGGGAACTTCGCCAAGACTGTCAATTGTGTCAGCTATGCTCGGATCCAAATGGTCAGTACTTACTTGGGAACGTTTCCATAAGCATTGGGAATGTTTTCCCCGGTACGTTCAACTCAGCCGCACGTTGCATCACAGCGAGCACTTCACTAATTATAGGGTCTTTGGTATCGGAAATTCTCCTTCCAAAACCAATGATGGACACAACACTAGCAGCGTATCGCTCGAAATGCTTCTCATACAGTTCAGGCGTTTTAATGATATTGTGAGCAACCAACATGCTTTCGTCATTCTGAAAGGGCCGGTAATTGCGGACTTGCTGAAGTCCAACTCCAATATGAGTTAGCTTCCTATGGACTCTCCATCGGTCGCCATAATACATGGACACGAGGTTCGTTTGACCTGGACCAAGCTCGCCAAAGACGACCATTCGAGGCCTCGAGGGATAAATTCCGGCTCTTTTATCCAAAAGTTCAGAAGCTGCCCAAGCATCACAAATCCAGACTGTTGGATTGCGGCCGATCCAGAAGGTGATCAGCGGCGTTTTATACTGCTTTGCCACTTCCTCGAAATAGATCCATGGCTTGTTGTCGGGAAGCAGCCATGTATTTCCAACAATTGGCCAGGGTAGAGGACCCGGGGGCTGGCACTTGTTCAATAACTGAATTTATGGACGATGTATATAGCGACACTCACCATTCTATAGTGAAGATACAGCATATGTGCATAATCCGCCGCCAGAGCTACTACGCCAAGGACCACGAGAGCCAGTACGATGTCGGTCACGCCTGGCTTGGTAAGCGCAGCCTGGACTTGCATCCATGCTGCTGTCGAAGAGAACGAATCTGTGATCATGATGATGGCGTAGGTTCAAGCTTCAGGAGTTGTCTACACGCGAAACTCTAAGAATTGTCTGTTTGGCACTATTATAGCAATCTCTGAAGCATCCACGATAGAATCCTCGTCCATGCCGACAACCGACATCCTACCCTGGGCACCTTGACTGTGCCTCAGGTAAAGAATCAGTTTCTGTAATCAACAGCACAATGTGGGGCCATTCTTGCATAAAATTACACAGAGTGTGGGGTTTTCTGCACTGAGATTCAAAAGCTCTCAGCGACATTTCGTGGCGGCTTGCTTAACCCGCTCCCTGAAAACAAGCGGAACCACAAATTCTCCGCTCACCTCCACAGTGGCCCCGGATCGTTGGATCCAGTAGCGCTGTTCCATCTGACTCGGTACCAAAGTGGGACAATGAGAGAAACAACCCCTGAGGGCACTGATGCAAGTTGCGAAGCCTCTGAAGGATTTCAAGGCGAAGACATTTCCAATCACTTCCTCGTGAAACTCTAAATCTGAGTTCAGTATTGTCGTCTCATCCCGAAACATGCCTCCTACTTTGCTGTCTAGTTGCAACAGCAAATATGCAATATGGAGTTGATTCGGCAGCAGTTGGAGCTCTGCAAGCGATGCCAGGCTTTTTGAAGGTTTTCGGTTACGAAGACCCAACAAGTGCTCTTGGGTATGGAATTGATGTAAGTGGTAATGCAATTCTGAAGTAGTTCTAAGCTGAGAGTTTGTGCAGAGTACTGTGCAGCAACTGATCACCTCTCTGTTGACCCTGGGATCTTTCGTTTCATCCCTCATCGCAGGCTTTTTCAGTGCCTATGTCGGACTAAAGCAAGCTTTATGGCTTGCTTGTGCGTTTAATGCTGTAGCTGTTGCAATTCAGATGGCTACTACCAGCAAGGGAGTCCTTTACTTTGGGCGTCTTCTGCTTGGCCTTGCCAACGGGTTCTTTGTAACCTTTTCCAACGTCTACACCGCAGAAGCCTCACCTGCGCATTTGCGTGGTGTGATGGTTGCACTCTTTGCATACTGTAAGTATTTTGTACTTTACTTAACACTTTGCCTTTCAATGTGATGATTCTGAAAAGCTGACTCGCTTATTCAGGGGTGAATATCGGCTCGATACTCGGAGCTGTCGTGGATAACTTCACTAGAGTGCGTTTGGACAAAGCATCGTATCAGATCCCTCTTGGATGTCTATACATTGTTCCAACAGTGCTCACCATAGTACTGTTCTTTGTTCCGGAGAGTCCGAGATGGCTTCTTCACAAGGGACGAGACCAACAGGCACGGAAAGCACTAGAGACTCTTAGAGGAAACTCTGTTGAGAGCAAATACATTGAGCTTGAATGGGCAGAAATGGTCCGTGGTGTTGAAGAAGAGAAGAATTTGGCAAAGAGCATTGACTTCCTCGACATGTTTAGAGGTAATGTTGACAACAACTTGGACGACAGCGAAATTGACTTCATCTCAGGAACTGATCTTCGGCGCACACTACTATGTTACGGGATGATAGCATGTCAAACGGCTTCTGGAGTTTGGTTCTTGATCGGATATCAAACTTATTTCTTTGGAATCGCGGGCATCACCAAAAGCTTCCAGTTCTCCATCATGAATACTTGTATCGGCTTCGTCGGCGTCAACGTTGGCATGTATGCTATTCGGCACATATTTGGGCGTCGATCAATCCTCATTCTTGGAGCTACAGTTTGCGGATTATCTCAACTGGCTAGTGCGATTGCGTATACTATCAAGCCAACGACAACAACGACAGGTCAGGTTCTGGTCGCATTCACAGCAATCTTCTATTTCTTCTACAACGGCTGCGTTGGAGCAGCAAGCTACCCTGTTGCAACTGAACTGGTGAGCTCTCGCTTGAGGGCGTGGACAGTCGGTACTGCTACCTCACTTGGGTACATTCTCGCCTGGCTCGTTGGCTTCTGCAGCCCATATTTCATTAACCCGCAAGATCTGAACTGGGTATGTCTATCGTCAGAAGACTTTTTGAACCTCACTGACTATTCCAGGGCCCGAAATACGGATACATCTGGGCCGGTTCGAATGCGCTCTGCATCGTCTTCTTCTTTTTCTTCATGCCAGAAATGAAAGGTCGCTCGCTCGAAGAATGGGATGAGATCTTCAACGCCCGAACCCCAGCTTGGAAGTTCAAGTCTTTTCAATGCACGATCAAGGATGAAGCTGCATTTGACATGCAGGAGAAAAGCGGCGTGCGCATCGAAAAGGAAGGAGGTATTCTCAGCAATGAGGTTGAAGATGTTTCTGGGAACACTGTATGAACTTTCAACTGCTATTGTGGTGTGGGACGTTCAGGTACCCTGCATCGCCGCCACATTTTCAGCAACCTATTGCAAACAATTTACTTTTCGGCATATATTAGAGTTCTTCCATGAAGGAATGGTTTGCGAGAAGGAACCAAGATCATCGCTTGGCTGCAAAGTTCAAATTAGAAATAGAGTTTGGTCCACTGAAACTATTGTTGTTTCGATGCACGACATAACTTTATATACGCGGCAAAAGTTCTAGCAAGCCGCACAGATTTTTGTCTAATATAGCCTGAGTCCAGATCTCATGAGCCTCGCCTTAGTTCGAGATATGGTAGCCCGAGAACGAGGTCCTGGGACGAGAAGGCGTGGGACGCCAGCCTTCGATTGAGTCAAGTACCAGCGCCACAATCTTCCCAATTACTCAGATATTTTCAGCTTCATCTTCTAGCCAATGTCCGTCCTGTGTGGGGCAGGGGAAACGCCCTGAAAATCTATCCCGCTATTCGACACGTGGCTCGGGGAGAAAGCCATTTCTCGAGGGCAGATCCCTAGCTCGACTTGGCAAGCCAGACAGTTGTCACATTCAAGGGATTATGCGAGCTAGCAGTAATATACAGGGATATCTCTCGATCGGCAGATTGGTTGGAACCCATTGTAGGCTAGCATGCCGTGGATGTCTGGGGTAGGGGGCGAGAACTGGGGTGAAGTGACTGGGGCCCCACCTTCTGGAAAGGCGCTGCTGAAGAGGCTTGGTGGTTTGCTGGACGAGCCATTTGAGTTCAGAGCCAAAGGACTTATGGAGGGAGATCTGCTATCTTAACGACGTCTTCTCTTTCTTCAGTTGCGCTTGTTCCGTTGCTTAGCTATTGTGTCTGAAAAGGTTTCTATCATGGCAGATTTGAAGGTCGAGCAACATCAAGTGAGGCATTTGGTGCACAGGTATGTTGAGAGCGAATTCGGGGAAGTGGCGAATAGATTGCTGATGGACACTTCGCCGCAGCCACGCACACGAAGAAGATATTCCCGGCACAGTAAACCTGAGGGCCATCGGTAGGAATGATTCTTTTACATCGTTGTTAACATATTCTGACAATGGCTACGAATAGAGGGTGACGATACAGCCTACGGACAAGCTCTTTTCCCTGTTCCAGCCGATGATCCGAATGATCCTCTACAAGTATATCTTCATTCAGCCACGTATGACAAGATGCTAACTTGATTCAGTGGCCGAATTGGAAGAAGACGATGATTCTTGTCATCTGTTCTCTTTATTCTTTTTTGGGCAACTCTGCGTTACTTGGACCCGCAGTTTATATCGAGATCTGGGCCGAGGAGTTCAAAGTCACGCCTGGCGTTTCGTCTGGTTTGATCTCGTACGCAAATCTTGCCTTTGGTTTTGGTCAGTGACGAACCCAACCTTTGTTCGAACATCTATCTAATGCTTTCCAGGCTCACTTCTCCTCGTTCCGCTTTACTTGAAGATCGGTAGACGACCTGTCATGCTGCTATCTATGCTCTGTGTAAGTCCTCCAAGATTCTTACGAGAAACGTAACTGATTTCAAAAGTTCTTAGCAGGTCTGATAGGGGCTTCTCGAGCAACGAGCTTCAATGGCTTGATGGTCGCTCGTGTATTCCACGGTCTCGGATCCGGCGTCTGTGAAGCACTCCCTGTACAACTCGTCAATGATATCTTCTTCCTTCACGAGCGTGGCAATCGTCTAGGTTACTACACCGTCTGTCTCTGTCTTGGAGCTACTGGACCTCTCTACGCCGGATACATGCTCGCTGGAGGATACTCATGGCGTTTATTCTTCTACGTCGAGATCGCTTTTGCTGGTGCTCTATTCGTCCTTGCCTTCTTGTTTGTGGAAGAGACGACATATCACCGCAAGCTACGAGTTTCTCAAGCTCCCAGTGCTGACGAGGTCTCGGATGAAGGCAAAGGAGGAACGGTTGAGCAACGAGAAAGTCGCCCAGCTTATATCCCAGCTCGAAAATCCTACTTGTCAACGCTCAAACCGTGGGGCAAGATTGATCATGATGCTCAATTCTTCCTGACTATGATTCGGCCTTTTTCGTACTTTTTCGTTCCAGCTGTCTTCTGGGTCATCAGCACTTATGGTATGCACTCTTCCTTCTTTTGATTTTCGCAAGCTCACATCATAGGTATCTACATTGGTCTCGGAGCTCTGGCCTTCAACTATACATTCCCTATTAAAATTGTCGCACCGCCTTACAATTGGTCACAGACCAGTTCCGGCTTGATTGCCGTTGGTAATGCAGTCGGTTATATCCTCGCCATCCCCTTGACCTTCACATCCGATCGTCTGGCAGCGTACCTCACACGGAAGAACAACGGCATCCGAGAAGCCGAAATGCGTCTCTGGGTTATCTTCATCCCCATGCTCATCGCCCCTGCTGGCCTGCTGCTCTACGCCTTGACCGCCCAACGCAACCTCCACTGGATGGGCTACTTCGCTGGTGTTGCCATGGTAAATTGGAGCGCGTACTTCTACTTCAGTTTCACGCTGGCATACGCAGTCGATTCCTACACCGCTAATACGTCGGAGATGCTGATTGCTATGAATCTGGGTAAGCAGGCAATTAGCTTCGGCATGGGTCTTTACCTACTGGATTGGATTCTGCAGAGAGGGTATGCGGTGGTTATTGGAGGCATTTTCGTGGCGGTGCTGTTGGCGAATAATTTGGCGGTCTTCATATTTGTGTTCCTTGGGAAGAAGATCAGGGTGTTGACGAGCAGGACTTGGTTGGGCCGCGTGCATAGGAAGACTGCTGGACAGGTTATGGCTGCTTGAGAGAACAGGGGTGATGACTGCACGTTGGATTTGGTTGTCTTGGTCAGATTGACGGATCCGCAAATTGTTAAGAAGGGTAGATCCCTTCGACTTCTCTGTTCCTTATAATTGAAAGCATGGCTCTTGACCTGATTCATTGAGATTGCGAATGCGTTGCATCTGAAAACAAATAACTTTTTACTGCGGTGCTGATAAACAAGCATGCATTATTGGTTGTGCTGCAGGTGAGATACCATTGAGTTGGACATGCGGATACGGCCGCATATGTTGGTCAGATAGTTCGGTGTCTCTTGATTCGTCCTTTCCTCCATCTCTTCTGTTTTTCTGGCATCATAGCTTCTGCAGTCGCACGCCAGGGGAAGCCAAATGGATTACTTGACACTTTGATGATAGTTGTCTAGATACGAATATGCATTCAAAGTTACTCTTACAGCTTCGCTTCCACCCTATTTCCCGGCGTCTTCCAATACTGCTTGAAATCATGACATATCGCGTACATAGCCTGTATCATCATTAGTCTCATTCACATCAAAGAAGTTCAACTCACCTTATCCAACTCATCCCTAACCTTCTGATCCCTACTCGCCTCATCCACCATCTTCAAAAACTCATCCTTCACAGTCGCAGTCTCGGGATCTGTTGCACTAACCCGCAAGAAATTGCTACTACTAACGGGATTGATAACATCATGCCACATCTGCCTCCGAATCTCGTCATACTTATTCAAGATACTCTCATCTGCAACTCCCTTTTCCATGCCTTCTAGACATTCTGCTAGTCCTCCAACATCGACCAATCCTCCCGTTAACCCGAGTCCGCCGAAAGGATTACAGAGATGTGCAGCATCGGCAGCAAGTAAGATCCTGCCTACGCGAAAGCTTGGAGCGCAGCGTTGGTGAATTCTGTAAGGGCCAACGTTGAGGAGTTTGTAGTCACCAGGCTTTGGGTGTCCAGGAAGCATGCGTTCGTATTTTGCTGGTTGATTGGCAACTACCTGATCGAGTGTATGTTTTGTGTCTTCGCCATAGGAAACACGCCAGAGACCATCATTAGTGATCTTTGCTGCCATATAATAGTCCTCGTTGTCGATAATGAAGTTGATGTCATCGTAGCCGAATTTTTCGAAGGGATAATAGACCTGTTTTTCTTCTTAGCTGCTTTTTGTCCTTATCTTCAGTTGAGTTTAAACGAACGTTTGTAGCAATAATCTGCGCATCCCAAGTATTTCCTGGAAACTCATTCCCAAACAACGTCCGTCGAACCTGACTATTCGCCCCATCGCACCCGCAGATATAATCACCCTCATATCTCTCCTCCCTCTTCTCAAACTCCCTCCCCACCTCAGCAACAGCCCACGCCTTCCCAGCATCACTCCCCACGCTCACAACCTTACAATTCCACTTAATCTCAATCCTCTCCTCCTTCTCACAATGCTCCAGCAGCACCTTCCCCAACATATTCAAAGGCAACACCGTCATAGCCTCCGGGCTCCACGGCTGGCTCACTTTCGGGATCCCCGTGATCGGTTCGCCCTTGACGTTCCGCCACATCATGTTCATAGGTATGAAACCATCGCGGCGGATATCCTCAAGCACGCCGGCGCGGGCCATGACTTGGATCGCGGAGGGAGCATAGTGAGCTGCTCGCGGGCGGTCGTCGATTGTGGACGCGGAGTCGAGGAGCGTGGTGCGGATGTTGGCTTTTGCGAGGAGGAGGGCGAGGACGAGACCGCTGGGGCCGGCGCCGACGATGATTACCTGTGAGGGGTGGTTGTTAATTTTATTTTGCTCTCATATGCTCTCAGGGTGGGATTGAGGTGGCAGAAACGTACATGCATGGTCAACCTTCACTATTCTCACTTTCTAAGCTTCAATCAACGCAAGATTAATCACAATCCCGAAAATCAGAGTTTCAATCTTCCTTTCGATAAAACGAAGCTTAAATCTCCAAAGACGATTATTCCTCTTTCCCAGAAATTAAAGCTTCCCACCTAGGACCCCGCCACAGCTATCCTGCAGGGCAGCATGGTACGATCGCCCTAAGCTCCCATCCAGGAAGCGCGCCTCCGAACCCTTTCTTTCCTCCCCGTCATCTGTGAGTCCCACATCGCATTCGCTCAGGAAACCCCACATGAGTTTGAGGTGAGTCGTGGAGTACCCCGCACTTTCCTCCTCCCCGCGTTCCGGGGAGGGAGCTGCGTATCTGAAGACGGGATGCTGCGAGCGGAAGGTTTTCCGAACGTGGCTTGCCTTGTGGGAGGATGTGATGTGGGCAGGGGGGTTGATGAGATGGAATCGGATCTTGGGACGTGGTGGGGAGAAGTGAGGTAGATTTGTTTGCTTTAAGCTCCAGCTCCAATCGTTTACAACATCCTTGGTGAAAAGAAATCTATCTTTTTGCCAGAAGATTGAGTAATAGTGAAAAGGAGGAAAGGAATACAATGGCGCAAATAACATTCAACCCGGACTTACTCAGTACCCTAAAAGACAAAATCGTCGTTCTCACAGGAGGAGCAACAGGCATCGGTCTCGAAGCCGTCAAGCAATTCCACCGTAACTACCTATCCCTCCCCTTCCATTCCACTCAATTAACAATCCCCCAGAAGCAGGAGCCAAAATCGCATTCGGCGACATCGCCACCTCTCTCGGCCAACAACTAGCCAATTCCTTTTCCTCAGATAGAATCCTCTTCCAACACTGCGACACCAGTTCCTACACCTCCCAACTCTCGCTCTTCAAACTTGCCCACTCAACCTGGGGACGGATAGACATCGTAGTAGCCAACGCCGGGATCTCAATCCCTCAAGATCCATTCGAAGCCGACCAAGACGTAGAAAAAGAGTTCTCGACAAGGGAAATAGACGTCAATCTCAGAGGCGCCCTGTACACGACACGGATCGGATGTCATTATCTAAGGAAGAATGGAAAGGAAGGAGGGGATCTGGTGTTGGTGTCTAGTATTGCGGGGTTCAAGGAGAGTACCGGGTTGACGGTTTATACGGCGAGTAAACATGGTGTTTTGGGGATTTTGAGGGGGTTGAGAGTTCAGGTTGCGAGGGAGGGGATTAGGGTTAATGGTGTTTGTCCTTGGATGACTAGTGAGTATCCTTTCCCTCGCAGTTTACTTGGAGTGTGAATTGACGGAAAATAGAAACTGGGATGGTCAAAGGCATCGAATCAGGTTGGCGAGATCTAGGACTCCCAGAAAATAAACCAGAAGATGTAGCGAGAGCAATAGTCATCTGCGCAACAGCGAATCGAGCGAAGGCGAAGTATGATACTCATACCTTGTCTACATCTCGGAAAACGCACTCAGGAGCAAAAACTCCTTTCTGGGGCAAAATACTCTTTGTTTCTGGAGGAGAAAGTTACGAGATTGAAGATAATTATGATAGATTAGAGCCTGAGTGGCTTGGGGTGGAAAACAGTGAGGTGTTGAAGAAGGGACAGGATTTCTTGATGAATGGGGAGACGAGTTGGGATACTACCAAAGCTAATCTGTAATTCTTGTGGTGGAAATGAGATGTTGGTTTTGATGCAGAGAAAAATTGTGACCGGAAGACAATTCTTTGATGAAGATGTGCTTGTTTGATACGAGTCGAAAAGTAACCCAGAAGTCACATAGAATTCATAGCTTAGCTCTCGCCCTTTGAATCCCACTCCAAGACTCCATGTCCAAAGGCTTGTAGACGCCATTGTCGAGCCAATAGAGATGATCGTCGATCACTTGGTCTGGAGCCCAAGGTCGAAGTTTGAGCACCTCTTTTGCGTGTTTGAATGTTGCGCCTGTGTCGATTCTGCGGATTACTGTTAGTGAAGTTCCAGACCTTTCGAGATCCGAGCTCTAGAATGGGGACGGGTGGCCATGTGTGCAAAGAAACGGACTTACTGTTTAGTAAAGCGAATCAAGCGCGGGATGGCGTATTCGGGTAGGCCGCGAGATCGTAGGTGCAGATAAAGCTCTTCCAAATAAGACGCTTCTGCAGCTGCGTTCGGCTCTTGCAGGACGATCGAGGCGGTTCCGACTTGGCCGTCATAGCTATCATATTCTGTATCAGAGATTGAGAGAAGGGAAAAGGAGCAGCATACCCTTCCAATTTTGTCCCATACACAACAACATCATTCACGTTCGGCAATTCCAACATGAAGCCTTTCACTTCTCCAGTACTAACATTCTCCCCTTTCCACCTAAACGTCTCTCCTATTCTTTCATAAAATCTGACCCATCCATCCTCATCCCTAACCAAAAGATCTCCACTTCGCTGAAACAAATCTCCCTTCTTGAAAACATCTCTCGCGAATTTCTTTTCTGTAGCTTCCTTATCACCATGATACGCCGGATAGCCCTGCATTGTCCTAATTCGCGCCACCGCTTCGCCCGGCTCCCCATCTTTTGCCAAAACACAGAATCCCGTCCTAGGATCTCGATACAGATCTTGCGAGTCTTGCGAGAATTTAAGTAGAAATGTATCATCTTCTAATATCCTGCCAATGAGGCCCGCATAGCCGACTTTGCCAGCTGCTTGCGCACCTCCGTAGAAATTGTCGAATTTATACAAACCTTCGCTAGATCGATAAATCTCTCTAATTTCCTGAATTCCAAAACGTTCTTGGAAGCGTATCCACACGTCTTTCTGAAGTCCATTTCCTACCGCCACGATGCAATTGTGTTTGCGGTCGAATTCTGATTTTGGAGCAGCCAGAAGGTAGCGACAGACTTCGCCGACGTAGAGCATGCGGTTAGCTTTACTTTCGAACAGCTCTCGGGAGAAGTTTGAGGCCGAAAATTTACGGGATATACAGAAACAAGAGGAATTTCCCATTGCTGACACAAAACCGAGGAGAGCGGTGGCGTGGAATAGCGGGAGGCAGGAGTAGGTGCGGATTGGGAAGTACTTTTTGGGGTTTTCGAGGTCGAGGGGCGATTTCATGGCGAGGCCATACAGGTAGGCTTTGGGGAGTTGGACGGCTTTTGGTTTACCTGTTGTACCGGAGGTGAAGACCAGGAGGTAGAAGTCGGTGGGGTTTCCTGTTCCAGAGGCAATGGGAGGAAGATTCGTAAGGTTGTTTGGTTCGATGATTGTGAATGAGATACCTGGGGTTCTTTCGGTGAGGAATGGCCCGACGTAGCCTAGATTGAGAGAGAATATCTTCAATGGCTCTGATCCGATTGTTGATGGGACATTTGCAACGAGATCCGGTGTTGCGACCACGATGTTCGTATTTGCAACTTTGATACAATGTGAGAGAGTATCACCTGCGATATATCAGCACTGAAGTCGATGTCTGGATTTCACTCTTACTTTTCAGTGCTGTGTTCAGCATTCCAGATATTGCTCCAAGCTTTGAGATGGCACACATCAAGATTCCCATCTCAGGAGAGTTCGTGGCCAAGATGCCAACGACTTGGCCAGCTCGAACCCCATGATAAGACAAGTATTGAGCAAGTGCATCGACCTCTGAGAAGGGTCAATTGAATACGCTCAGAGATCCGTCCTATGTTGTCGAGAACGAATGCCACCTACTTGCTTTGAGATCTCTGTAGTTTATCGTCTTGCCTTCAAACCAAATGGCATCTGCATCTTGGTCTGCAAATTCTAGGTATTGATACAATGATATATCGGACCCAAATTTCTGGTAACTTTCCGCGATCCTAGCCGTGGCTTCTTTCTGATGTCTCAAACGTCTTAAATCGTATCCGATTCCGAGCTTCGCATTGAGATATGCTCCAACGGTGAACAGCGTTGCGGCAGCGGCCACCGTTGTTGGCAATTCAGGGAGACGAGGCATGATTGCAACGACTCAAGCTCCCGATCATTCCGATTGGACCAACCTCGCCGTGAGCCAATATTCCCCGTACAAGTATTAGACCTGTATGGGGGAGGACAATGATCTGGGGTGGCGGAGAGTAGTGGAGATTGAAAGACATCGTTGGGGACACAAGGACGGGGTTATGTTACACCGTTTGTACCCCAGACCCGCTCAAAGGGGAGTTGGTAAGGAGAAGTTGATCTATGCTGACTCGAGCCGAATTGACAATCACCGTCAAATGACTGGGCGGTGGCTGTCGAGCACACGGCCGCATTGAAACTTGACTGGATGATCCCTGAACAGGAATGGAAGACAGGGAAGTCAAGGAGGGTAGCAAGCTCTTTCTGGAACAAGTACAGGCTTCACTTGGCCTCACTGGAAGCTTCACACCGTCGGCTCAACAACATCTTCAGCCGAGTGCGAGCCGATACTGTACAGTAAGTATGGCGCAGGGTCTTGATAGTGCTGAATAAAAGTCCCGATCGCTTCCAGACCAGACATGATTAAAACCAAGCTGACAGGACACGAACAATCCAGATCCTGGGAAGGCGTAACATTAGTGCATATTGAACTGCATGGCGAGGTAGTTTTGGGTAGAGTGCGAACATGTGGTGTGAGAGCGTCTGGACAAGTAGTTGGAGAGGTGAGGATGTTTCACTTCGGCAATTAATTGCAATGGTCTTTGGATGTTTGGATCGATGGATGACTATCATTATTATCCGTCCGATGAATGGAATGAAGCATTCATCTGTTGAATGTAACCAGTCCTTCTATTCTTGTTCAACCCGTGTAAGTGAGTCACTGTATGGCTATCCGTATGTTCTTACTGATTCATTTCCTCCTCACTGCCTCCTCAATCCTTCTGTCCATCATACAGTACCGGTACAGTAAATTTACAATGCCAGGTCTCTCTCTTCCTTGCCAAGTTACCTACCCTGCGAATCCCTGACCCCTCCCCTCTCCCCTCTCCCCTCTCCCCCAACTTCTTCATCTGCTCTCCTTCCCCTGCCCTGGTGTGCCCTTCCTTTGCCTCCTTCCCTTCCCTTCCCTTCCCTTCCCTTTCTTACCCCTCCTTTGGCTTCCTCCCCCGCTTTGATTATGGGGAAAGAGGCGCGTGCAACGCTGCCAAGTGGGTCGCTTCGCACGGCTGAACCGCTACGACACGCCTAAGCCTAAGCTAGACTGGAACACTGAAATTATTACTGCACTGCACTGCACTGCACGCCAAAGTTAAACTCGGCCGGTGCTGCTGCTGGCTGCAGGCAATCAGATCCCCCCCCCATCCTTTTTCAGTCCTCCTGACATACATCTGTGAAAGATCCCAAATACTTACATTTTCCATTTCCATCCTCCCGCAACCGCAACGCAACACATCGTCACCTTACACATCAGCCGAGTCTTATCTCATCGTACCTCCCCGTTGGCCTGCTCCCCATTCTCCTTCCTCGCTCCCATGTGTGCGTGCTGTGTCATGGGCACAGCCGTAGCAGTGTCTCGAAAGTGGGAAGAAGCTTCCGCAGCGTGAAAGAGTGTTGGCCCCACACGACCGAGAGAGACGTCCGTTTTGTTGCGAACAAGAACAGGCTATGCCGACCAGTCCAGGGCACGAACGGCGACCAGAGCCCAGGGGTATGCTACCTAAGAAATGTCGATATTGTGAACGGAGGTTTTCCAAAGCAGAGCATTTGAAGCGTCACCAGAGATCTCGTACGTTGGTCCCAGTGTGGTCAATCCCAATTGATGTTGCTGTGGAGTGTTGTTTGGTTTAATGCGCCGCCATGATGCTGGGTTGCTAACATCCGAATCATAGATACTGGCGAACGACCATATACCTGTCCTCGCTGCAACAAGAGTTTCTCCAGAAGGTGTGTAGTTCTATCCTACATTCTAAACTCAATTCTGCCAACGAGACGGAACAGAAGCTAACATGTCAAAGTGATGTCTTGATACGGCATTTGAAAAATCACCCCCAGATTGCTGGCGAAGAGATTGAAAAGAGCTCTTCAGAAGGAGATTTCATCGAAGTAAACGGCGCGCCTCCTCACGATCCGAATCGACCTCCAAGCCTTCCTTCCATACATGAGCAAATACCCCAAGATGTGCATCAGCGACAGGAATACATCCCATCGCCGTCAGTCATCGACCCCGCACTTGAAGGCCCTCTCGAAGATCATGTTGAACGAAGATCCTCGCATTCAGTACCGTCCGGACTAGATCACCTCGCGCAACTAGCTTCACAACAGAAATGGGGGAACGGAACAATGGATGCGGTTATGGGAGATTCAGCAAATGCTGCTCTACCGGAAATGAGTGGTTCGCCAACCTGGAATATGGAGATTTCGAATGGTTCGCACCCCTCACATGGCGAAGTTGGGTTTGATGCAAGACCAGTGCAACCAGATCCAAGCTTTCAGAATCTTGGACCATCGCCGAATACGGCTTCAAGATTCAGTTTCGAACATGATATATATGCTGGGAGATTGAATGGAATGCACGATCAAATGACCCCAGACATGGGCGGAATAGCCCCCGACGTAGCGATTATGCCACAGGATCTCCAGACCTGGTTTGATCAATTCGACTTGGAATCGCATCTTCAACCAGGAAACATGCCCGAGTATAGCCAGAGTCAGCACAATGGAGCCCCGCCTTCTTCGATCGGACGGCGAGGGTCGGCTATAACTTCTGAAGGACATTCTGTGCGAAATGCCAGTTCTCCGTCAACATTGATCCCAACGGAGAGATTCGCCAAAGTTGAAAGATGTTGGCCAATTCGTCATAGCAACCCGCTTCGTCTGATGCCTACCTTGTGGTGGGATGCAGTGATGAAGACGGAAGATAATCTATTTTCGAATAGCAATCTCTCACCAGAAGCAATAGAGCAAAATCGACAATGCGGCTCACGATGGGGATTGGACGAGGATTGCAGAGAGCGGTTACAGAAGATGTTTGTCACCATCAATCATTCAGCTCGAGATTCCGGACCAGCAGCATTCAGCTCTCCTGAGAATTATTCCTCGCCATCCGATACCAGATCGACTGGCCAAGCACCATCGGTCATGGGTGATGGTTTGATCACTACCAACTTTCCTCCTGCAGAGATTTTCGATATTGGACTGGATCTGTACTTCCGCCAATTCCATCCATTGATGCCTTTTATTCACACTCCCACATTTTGTCCGAAAACCGCACCGACATCGATTCTATTTATTATGTGCCTTATTGGTTTGACAATACTGCAGACGAAAGGCGCAACTGCGTTTGTGCGACAGACATTTTCAGTATGCTCTACAATAACGGGAAACGAGACGATACTGATTTTTTGATTTAGAAAGCTTTAGAGCAAGTATCTGCTGAGCTCATTCCTGCATCGGGTGTAGAAGGAAGTCGAATAGATCAGATGTCAAGTCTAGCAAGTGCTGTTCTTATCTTGAATTTGACTGAAATGACTGGCGTACGTTTATTCTTTCCTGTATTTGGATGTGTCTGACGAACCCAGCAAAAGTCTCATCAAGCTCAATGCCAGATGTTGTATACAAATGTCATTATCGTAAGTCTTCTCTCATTCAGGAAGATTGTTTTCTAACTTTAGATCAAGACTGCTCAAAAGAACGGATTGTTCAATTCGAATGGTGGTCAACCTTTGACCGATGCATTCTTCAGCCAGATCACAGATCTAGATGCTCGATGGAAAGCATGGAGTAGAATTGAATGTGCAAAGCGGTAAGATCACCATTTCCAATCAAAGAACTTTTGCTAACATGCCCAGCCTTATTTTATCCCTCACAATGGTCGATACCTGGTACTCAGCAATGCTCCACACTTCTCCCATCCTCCGAACCGAAGACATTCAAGTCATCCTACCCTGTGACGCCGCCCTCTTCCAAGCACCTACCGCCCAACGATGGGCTCATCTTGCGTCCACAAACCAACTAACCATGCCAACCATCTCCCTTTCCGGCGACACACTCACCCTCCCCGAAGTATCATCAACACTTGAACCCCTCGGAATGCACTGCATCCTTTCCATTATCCGCCTCCGAATATCTCAAGACTTCCATCGCATCCTCTCAGGAACCTCTCGTCGCGCAATAGACCAATCCTTCGTTCCTTGCCTCAGCTACGAATCCGATCCCTCCGCACGACGAACCAAGAATCTCGTCGTCCAAGTAATGAGATCTTACTCTAGTCCTCTCACTACCATGAACCCGAATTGTATCGTCCTCTGGCACAACATGTGCATAATGCTCACCTCCGACATTCGCTTGTTTGAGATGGGCGCCGGTTGTGCGGGCGCTCCAGCGGCAAGACAAGCGCTGGATGATATTGCTCGCTGGACTCAGACAACTAGTGCGAGAAGAGCATGTTTGCATGCTGCTCAAACGTTCAAGTTGATGAGCAACAGGAGAGCTAGTGATGGAGATCCTTTCCATGCTTCATCTGGTCTGTTCCTTTCAGCTCTCATTCTGGGATTGTATGTCTTCATGGTCCCGCCTGAAAGCGAGAGTAATGGAAAGATGAACCAAGGGTTTGATCTTATCGACGATGTTGATTGGGCTGCGGTTGGGGATGAGGGACTTGCTTCTACTTCTACCGCGGACAACGAAGTTACTCATGATGCGGCAGTGAATTTCATTAGAAATGGAGGAGGTATCTGTTTTGACGGTGTGATGCATTCCCCCGGATATGAAGCGGCAAGGAGGATCTTGCTGGATTACGCGAGGTTGTTGGAGGATATCGGACGCTGGAGGGTGAGGATTAGTCAGTTCTCGAGAGTTTTGAGAATCATGAGTGACGCGCTTGTCGATGTTGAGATGGCGGGTTAATGATCGTCTGTCTGTCATTTTATTAATGGAATGGGTCTCTTTACGGGCACGGTCACGGGATGGGATCGGCGTTTGACTTGGAAGCTGATGAAGCGGGGCCTCAAAATTCATCATCGTTATGATATTCATGTTTGTGTGTCTTCTGGGATGAATACAAAGTTTCAATAATCATTCTCTTCCTGTTCTTCAATCCTCTCATCTTTCCTGCTCATGTGACGAAGAGAAACCAAGATAACTCCAAGTAAATATTCCCTACAGAATGCAAATGAAGGCTCAAGTGAGCAACAGAAGAATTTACGAATTGAAGCGGCCAATAGCGGGGTCGTGATAGTATTCCAATCTCTCTTTCGCGGATGCTTTGTCTTCTTTTACACGTGCGAGGAGGTCCTTTATGCCGGGGTAGGTGGAGAATTTATCCTGATGGATATGTTAGTTCCTGATATCTTCCCTCGAAGTCCATAATGTCGATTGATGGAAGACCTACGGGTAGTTTATCCCAAGCCCTAGGATCAGTGCCTTGCGTGTGCAGTGTTCCACAACCCGTGCGCGCATACTCAGTAAAGAGGAAAGTGCGCGAGGATTCAATCATTATCGTCATTTGATCTATTCTCATCATCAGCTATCATCTTTCTTTCCTTTTCAAAGGGGCAAACTCACTCTCAAGTATCCTTCTTGGCATATTGGTCTGGATCCTCATCTCATTCACATACCCATCACTAAAACCACCGTGCGGTGTATGACCACCCTCAAAACTGCCTCCACCAGGCTGGAAATCATCACTTCTTCCAAGGCCATTGCCGTAAAGACTCGCTAGAAATTCAGACGCAGAATTGCGGTGGAAATACGGGAGACGGAATGTGTTCGATGCTACATCCCAGCGTGGTCCGAACCAGAGGAAATCAGCCAAAGGAGTATGCGAGTCTCGAGATCGGGCCGTGAGGACAGTGTTAATGGACGGATCAGTGTGGTCAATCGAAGTACTGTTTTGTGAGGAGAATTTGGTAAGGTCGTACTTTTCCTCCGGTCAGTAAACTTTCCTCGCTTAGCAGAAAAGGGGCAAGCAAGAAACTCACCTTGTAAGGAACAACATTCCCATGCCAAGCCACCAGATCAAACGGACTATGGTCCTGCTTGATACCCACCAGCTTTCCGTTCAATTTACACACAATCTCGAAATCCACGTGCAATTCTTCGTCCATGTACGCTACTGGATACAGGAAATCCCTCGGGTTAGCTAAGCCGTGTCCGCCGATTGGTCCTAAATCCGGCAACTCCCAGCTGCTGCCCCAGACTTCGGTGACATACCCCCTTGCCTCCGTGGTCCCTGGTGCGAGATTGATAGCGAACCTCACGCCGCGCTGGACCACGAAAATTTCACCAGGCTGCAGGAACAGGAGTCCGAACTCGGTTTGGATGTTCAGAGAGCCGAGCTGTGCACAGAGCAGGAAGTCGCCGTCGTTGTTGCAGAACGCTTTGCCGGGCATGGAGGAGTTGATCGTGTAGATGTACAGTGCGATGCCTTCGCGGATGTTGGGGTCGCCGGAGCCGCAGAGGGTGTGCAGGCCGTCGGCGAAGTCTGTGGGTTGGGAGGCCGGTGGGATGGGGAAGGGGGTCCATTCTGCTTGTTCGGGGAGCGTGTCGATTTTGGGGTTGAGGGAGAGGAAACAATTTTCGATGTCCGAGGTGGTTGTGAGAGGGACATATCCATCTTTTCCGGGGTTAGTCTGAGAAGTGAAGGAGCTGGGGGAGAGAAACTCACTATGAGCAGCAGCCGGCCGGACTCTATACATGTATGTACTCATATTCGCATGTCTTGGAGCTGCAAAGGCTGAATATGTGATCCCCTCGGTGTATAGTCCGAACCGCACTTCTTGGGGATTATTCTGGCCAGCAGGTAAAGTCCCCGGAATCACTTCCGACTGATGTCTATTCCCCCATCCTTGAAGGTACTCATAAGGATCATTCTCCCGAGTCGGTTTCGAACGTTGGAGATCCGTGTAGTGGAATACCTTTTCTGGGTCCGAGGCTGGATGGCGGGGCAGGACTACATAGCCATTTTCTTCGGTTGTTGACGCCATGGTTTCTTTCTCTCCTCACGCAGTGAAGAGTGAGAACTTCAAAATGTTGAATGATTGAAAGCTCCGTTTCTAGATGTTGTCGTCTCTGCTCTCTCTGAAATGGAGCTTGATATGAGAGCTGTGCGCTAGTACTTCATATAGGGTGGTGGGGCAACGCGGCGGCGGCAGTCTATTGTGGGGTACTGAGGGTTCTGGTTCGACTTTTGATAAGCCCCACGGCACCATACCATCCCCTAGGATTACCGGAAGCGTGCAACCGGGAAGTAGTAACGGGTATTGCTCCTGATGTTAGAAATTTTCTAAGTGGTGGGGAGGACGAGAATCGAAATCAGCTTATGTGGATGAGGGTTCGTGGATTGGTGGCGTTTACGGTCACAAATATTGGTTTATGGGGAGGTAGATATGCTGGAGAGTGTGGAGAGGCTATATTGTACTTTCTAATCTTGGGAGTATGGAATGTTCTACAGGCTGTGCATCTGCCGGATAGCCTATTGTGAGAGTTCAGACGAAAGGCCCAGGAGATTGGCACTGCTGGGATGGAGATACCAGAGAACAAGAAAATATTTTATTGGTTCTTTATAGCCAGAACATCATCCACCATTTGCTGTGAAGCTCCTAAGTAGTTGAATGGATCGCATAGTGCTTTGAGCTCCTTTTCATCAAGTGACGACGTAACCTCTTTCTTCGTCATCAGACAATCGAACAAAGTCGAATCTCCCTCGATTGACTCCTTGCATGCCTCATAAACAACATCATGTGCCTTTCCTCTGCCTAAATGAGGAGCTAGCCCCATCATGACAGCTTCTCCGACGATAAGGCCTTGGGTAGAACGCAGATTCTTGCCCATCTGCTCAGTGTTGACCACGAGACCAGACAGAGCAAAATCTGCCTGGTGTAATGCACCAACTGCAATCACAAAGCTCTCCGGGATTGCTACCCATTCCAGATGCCACGGTCCCGAAGCTCTTTCGAAATCCGAGACCATTCCATCAAGCACGAGACCAGCATTTGACCTCAGTATCTTCGAAGCTGCAAGAATGACCTCGCTGGAGATAGGATTCCGTTTTTGTGGCATAGTCGAAGAAGCTCCTCGATGAGGGACGAACGGCTCTGAGACTTCGCCGTATTCGTTCGAGGACATGATGATCAAGTCGAGGGCAAGTTTGCCGAGTGAGCCTCCAAGCAATGCAAGGAAGTTCACAATCTCGGCAACTCCGTCTCGTGCAACGTGCCATGTTATCGAGGGATTGACCAAGTCCAGCTCTTTCGCAAGCTCCTTCCTCACTCTTAGTCCGTCATCACCACTTCCTAGGGAAGCCAATGTTCCTGCTGCCCCACCATATTGCACAAGCAGTGCTCTCGGTCTCAATTGTTGTAACCTTTCTTGATGTCTCTGCAGACTCGATAACCAGACCGCGCACTTGTATCCAAAGGTAATGGGAAGTGCGTGTTGTAAATGCGTCCTTCCCGCCATGGGCGTATCTTTGTATTTGCTCGCCAACTTCTCCAAACTCTTGCTCACATCCTTCAGCAATCTCTCCACGATATCCAATCCTGTCTTCATCTGCAACACACTCGCGATATCCATGATGTCCTGAGTTGTGGCTCCCCAATGTACATATTTTCCCGCTTCTTCATCGCACATCGAGACTAGTTGTCTGACGAGCGGTAATATGGGGTACCCGACGATCTCAGTCTCGTTTCGAAGCCGGTCGAAGTCGATTTTGGAACCTGTTGCTGAGGAGGTGATTGCGGATCCGATGTGGGAGGGAATTACGCCACATTCTGATTGTGCTCGTGCGAGCGCGGTTTCTGCATCGATACAGCGATTTATGTATGCGGTGTCATCGAAGACCTGGAGTTTGAAGGTTAATTAAAGCTCGTAGGAAGATGTGAGGAGTGGTTTTTATCCCACCTTTCTGATTTCTTCTGTGCCGAATAAGCTGCGAAAGATACTCGAATCGATGGCACTGACGGAACCCATATTTCTTCGATACACCCGAGGGACAGAAACAGCTTTTGGAAGAATGGCAGATGCTCGAAAGGCAGCACGAGACAGAATCATGTTGTCTCCGAGGTCGGGAGGTACGAAGGATGGATGAGAGCGGGGTTATAGTGCACAACGAGATGATCGATTCACAGACGCTGCATTCAATGAAAGGACATAGAGTCCATGAGTTGTCACACACTATCCAGGCCAATGGGCAAAATTGAGACGAGATTGTGACTTGCTTTGCATTGCGTCGAGAGGAGTAATTCTTACTGAAGCTTAGAGATGTGGGAAGGAGTTGAAGCAGTGTGGGGCTTGTTCGAGATCAGCGCGGAAGTTCAAGCTTACCCCTGAATCAAACTGGCGGGGACGAAGCAGCTAAAGCCGCGGGGCAAGGTACCCTGAAATTTAGAGCTTGAGCTGCCACTTTGTGGGATTTAAGGCCGGGATCAGGGTGGCAACGGTAGGAGAGCTTTTGGCAATCTTCTATGTTGGCGACGGTGTGATGATTATGATGATATATTGACCGTTTTCACAAAATCAAGGGGTCCAATGATATTGGTGAACTGAGATATTTATTCTCGAATAAATAGTGAAGCCACACCAAGCCCAGTGCTATATTTTCATGTTAGCAGATGGTTTTTCCGGGAGCTTCATGTACATACCTCGCACACATGCTAATCATTCCAACCTCCTTATCTGATCTCTGCAACTCATTGAACAACGTCGCGGTCTGTCTCGCACCAGTTGCTCCTGTTGGATGTCCAATTGCAATAGCTCCTCCATTCGGATTGACCTTTGCCATATCCAGACCTAGTTTATGAATGCAGTATAAACTCTGACTTGCAAACGCCTCGTTCAGTTCAATCACATCCACATCGCTGAGCTCAACTCCCGTATACTTCAACAGTTCTGGTATAGCAAATACAGGTGATATTCCCATCTCGTCTGGTGCACATCCGGCAACTTTTGTGCCAATGAATCGTCCAAGTGGTTTCAGGCCTCGTTCTTCAGCCCATGATCGTCGCGCGAGGATTGTTGCAGATGATCCGTCAGACATTTGGGATCTTGTGAGAGTCAGCCAAATTTCACTACCTTCGAGCTCTTAAACGTACGAATTTCCAGCAGTGCTTCCTCCTTCAGGCTTGAAAACAGGCTTCAATGCTGCCAGCTTCTCCAATGTCAACCCTCCTCGAATCCCATCGTCGCGCTTCACCTCAGTTACCGCCTCTTCCCCAGTCTCAGCATTTACAGCTCTGACTGTGACTGGCACCACTTCTTTATCAAAATGACCACTTTCTCTTGCCTCGAATGCTCGATTGTGACTTTCCAATGCAAACTCGTCCTGAGCTTGCCGCCCAATTCCATACCTCTCCGCCACATTCTCGCTCGTGAATCCCATTGGCATCAAACAATCTCTGGCATGCTTGTTTTCACTATTCCTCAAATGCGGCGATACATCCTGGGGAATTCCCCTTGAGCCATAGTTTCGAGACATGCTATCTACTCCACCTCCTACGCCAACATCGATCTGTCCTGCCATGATGGCGTGAGATAGATGAGTGATGGCTTGGAGGGAAGACGAGCATTGTCTGTTCACTGTGTGAAAGGTCGTCGAATTCGGAAATCCATAATGATTCAAGGCCATTCGACCAGTTTTCGCGAAGCCAAGTTCTGCGAGGACGTTGCCAATGAGAACATCGTTCACATCTGAGGGTTGGATCTTGGCTCTTCTGACAGCTTCCACCATTACCTGGAGGGGTCAGTGGACAGAACTGTTTCAATGTCAGGAACTGGACTTACCGGACCAAGAACATCTTCTGGATATGCATCTTTGAATCCACCTTTGAATGCTCTCGTCACTGGACTTCTTACAGCTGCTAAAATCACCACATCATTTGGTGTCTTTTGTGAGAGCTTCCTCGCTGCTGAACGAATTGACGCCATTTCAACAAACCAGCACTTCTCAACCCAAAATAAGAACCTGAAGAATCACAGCACCGAGGTCACCGGCATTTGAGAATGAGAAATGAACGTCTGATGCCCACCCAATCACCGTAAATCGGAGGTGTTGCTGCAGGAGTTTCGATGCAATTGAGAGTCACGTGTGTGGGGCAGGTTTACCCCACATGAAGCTCGACATGAGAAATTTCAGCCTCGTCATATGCATACGGCTCCAAACAAACAGGAGGTAAATTTGGAACTCTTGTCATCTCGTTCAAGATGTCTTTACCAGCTGGAGGTCAAGTTGATAGCTCATTGGCAGGATGCTATGTAGCATCTCCAGTGAGGTTCATGATCTATGGACAAGGTATGCAAAGAAAGTTTGAGCAGGTAATTTCTAGCTAACAATGTATTACAGGAACTGCCAAGAAGTTGAACGAAGTAATTGAGAAACTTGGAGCTTCGAAAGCTTTCATTATTACAGGACAATCTTTAAGCACAAAAACACCAGTCATCAAAGAGGCTGAAGCTTCCCTTGGAAGTGCTCATGTTGGAACTTTCAACAAGATTGGGCAGCATGCGTATGGTCTCAATCTAGTCGCATTTCTTCACTAATGTTTTCGCAGACCAATTGGAGCAATTAGAGAAGCAACAGAGCTCGTCAAATCTTCTGGAGCAGATGTACTCATTTCAATTGGTGGTGGTTCTCCAATCGATAGTGCGAAAGCAGTAGCATATCAAATACATGAAGCTACTGGGAAATGGATACCTAGTATTGCTGTTCCTACAACATTGAGTGTTGCGGAAACGACACAGAATGCTGGGTTCACGGCGGAGGAAAAGAAGAAAATTGCTGTCAGCCATCCTGAGCTGGTGCCGAAAGGTATGTTCCTCCTGGAAGTTCTAAGAATCAAGCTGATCCACGGGTTTAGCTGTGGTATATGATGGAGATATTGCACTTTACACACCTACAAATTTATGGACAAGTACAGGAGTCAGTTTCGTCCTTCTCACGACTGAATGAAGCTCACAAAGCAGATCCGTTCACTTGACCATGCAGTCGAACTGCTTTACCACCCCCTCGCTTCCGAAATCCCCACAAAGCGCCTCGCGCTCGAAGCCATCCGTGATCTCTTCACCTACCTCCCTCTCTCAAAGTCTGATCCTAAAGATGGCACCGTTCGCCAAAAGCTTTTCTTGGCTTGCTACGCTTCTCTCTTTCCCTTCCTCTACACAGGCGGAGTTGGTCTAAGTCATAGCATTGGGCACGCTTTGGGAGCAACATACTCTATTCCTCACGGAATCACGAGTTGTTTGACGTTAGCACCAGTGGTGAATTTGAAAGCGAGCACAAAACCAGATGAAGCAAAGATGATTGCCAGAGTTCTACCATATATTGGGAAGGAGAGCACGGGCAGTGATGAAGGGGATGCGAAGTTGGTGAGTAAAGCGATTGCGGAGCTGGTAGAGAACTTGGGACATAAGTCGACTTTGACAATGGTAAGTGAGAATTAGAATGTGTAATATCGAATACTGACTGTTGAAAAGTACAAAGTTCCTCCCGGAGAGGAGGAATCAATTGCGTTGCATGCGTTGGTTGGCGGGAAAGAACACCCTGATTTTGGCAACCGTAAGTCTCCTGCTTCCGAAAGTTCGCCGCTTGCCCTACTAATGCCTCACAGTGATCAACATCGTACATAATTTGTATTGAAGAAGAGGCATGTCGGGTCAAAAATGCATCGTCAACCTTACGTAGCTCAATATAATGTATCAAACCTCCAATTGAAGCCAGATGAAGTAGTCTTGAGATTTTGAATTGTTTATTGCATTTCAATTTATATACATCTCGTGCCTATTTGCTCACAACATCTTCTTGAGATCAGCAGCAACCTTAAATGGCGCTTCAGTCTTCGCTTTCACTTCCTCAACAGTAACGCCATCCGCCACCTCAATCAGTGTCAAACCTTCCAAATGGTCCACATCAAATACTGCCAATTCAGTAATGATTCGAGACACACATTTCTGACCTGTAAGAGGGAATGTGCATTCTTTTTGCTATCAGCATTTGATTCAGACAAGTTTGGGCACATGAACTCACGCTTCAAGATCTTTGGGTTTCCTTTCTTGTCTGTGTGGTCCATGGTTACCACGACTTTCGTCTTCTCAGGATTTGCAACCAAGTCCATTGCTCCACCAATTCCTTTTACCTTGCCGGGTAACATGAAGTTTGCTAGATCTGTTTTGTTCGCAATCAGCCTTTACCCCGCATCTCGAAGCTTCATGTACTCACCTCCAAACATCCCAACTTGCAGTGCACCTAGCATAGTAAGATCTACTCTTCCAGCTCTGATCATGCCGAAACTCTCATGACTGCCGAACAACGAATGTCCAAGAGCAAGTGTGACAGTCTCTTTCCCTGGATTGATCAAGTCTGGATCTTCCTCTCCTGGCACTGGGTATCCACCCATCCCTAAGATCCCATTCTCAGACTGCAAGACGACTTCAATTCCCGGTTTCAAGAAAGCAGGAGTGATCAAAGGCATTCCAATCCCCAGATTAACCACCATCCCATCAGTAAACTCCTTCGCTGCCCTCCTAATAATCCTCTCTCTCGAACTCTCCCCCGCACCCACTGCACTCTTCAACTCTTCCTTATTCTTCCTAAACGTCAACTTCTCAATCTTCTTCTCCTCCGTACTCAGAATAACCTTATTAACATACACGCCCTGCAAATGAATATTCTCCCCCGGAATCTCGCCCACCTCCACAATTTCATCCGCTTCTACCAGCGTAATCTTAGCATTCTTGCCCATCGCTTCATTGAAATTGTTCTGGGCCTTTCGAAATGTACAATTTCCCATCCTGTCGGCTTTGTGCACTTTGACGAAGGCATAGTCGGCGAAGATGGATTCTTCCATTACATAGGGCTTTCCGTTGAATTCGCGCGTTTCTTTCGGTTTGGACATCAGGGCTACGGTTCCGTCGAGGTTGAAGCGGACGGGGAGTTCGCCTGTTTGGACTGTGTACGATGTTAGCATTTCTCACTCTGTATAATTTTGAGGTAAGGATTGAGAAAGAAAGGCGAAAACATACCAATCGTCCCATAAGCAGCTGGTGTATAAAAAGCTGGAACTCCTGCCGCACCAGCAGCACACTTTTCTGCCATCGTTCCCTGTGGAGTAAGTTCCAGTGCCAATTCTCCCGTGATATACATCTTCTCAAAGACCTTATTTTCGCCAATGAAACTAGCAATCATTTTACTGATTTGTTTTGTCTCCAAAAGTTGCCCCAAGCCCACGCCAGGCATGCCCGCATTGTTGGAAACCACCGTGAAGTCTTTGAGGTCTGATCGATCCCGCAGAGCATTGATGAGGGAATTTGGGACTCCAGAGAAACCGAAACCACCAACAAGGAGGGTCGTACTGCCTTTCATATCGGCAATGGCTTCTGATGCAGAGGGACATATCTTGTTGATTGCTCTCCTGGCAGTTGATTGAGAGAAAGCTCTCCGAGAGCTTGGAGCTGCTACGAACAGCAATCTTGCGGTCCTCATTTTGCTCGCCATCATTTCTACGGTCCCATCTATCTCCAGAGATGCAGTCTCACAAAGACGACATCTATTGAAAAAGTCTCATATCTCGCTGCAGTTGCACGACAGCACTTCCCACAGGCCCCACGCTGAAGCTCTACAGCGTTCAGCGGTGTACAATGGCAGTAAGCTCCGACTGCGGGGCAAGAATACAGGGGCTCCAGGTACCACCCGCCGCTAACAAAAGCGGGGTATTTTGTAAGTCGCTGAGACGGATAAACGTGGGGCTGAAATCATTGGACGAAGTCACGACGATGTCGGTAGCTGAGGTGAGATTGATTGACGATAAGGGAAGTTGAGTGTTGACGATTGAGATAATAAACAGAGTTGGGAAGAGAGGGAATTGTGGTCGCGAGGAAAGGAGTTCAGCCATGTCTCTAGATCATGAAATCCTGGGTCGGTTGCGGGGTAGCGAATCCAAGGACGGGAAGACAATCCAATATCGAGGTATCAAGTACGCCGATATACCCGGACGATGGAAAGAGCCTGTGATGTTGAGTCAACGACTCAATCCTCAAGGGTCAGAGTACGATGCAACCAAGTATGGACCATCTTGTCCTCAGCACCCAGGAGGATTTGCTTTTGATCTGAGCTTGGTGGGAAATGTGACTTTGGCATTGGAGTCAAATGAGCAATCTGAGTTTGAATGTTTGAATTTGGTTGTGACGGTTCCCGCCGGAACGAAGAAAGGGGACAAGCTGCCCGTTTTTGTTTGGTAGGTGTACCTGATGACGATGAGAATAAGACTGATGCAATGATTGTAGGGTTCATGGGTTTGTGATCTGACTTGAAGAAGCGAATATTGCTCATATGTTTGACAGAGGTGGTCTTTTCTATGGAGCTAATTCATGGCCTCAATACGGTAATTCTGATCTGTTTCAGAATTGTGTTGAACTAATTACAAGTAGACACTGCACCTTTTGTTAGAACTTCAGTCAATGCGGGGAAGCCAGTCATTAGTGTCTCCATAAAGTATTCATGTCCATCCTTGATGATTCAGTCTTACTGACTTCATAGCTACCGTTTCGGAATCTTCGGATTTCTGGCTTCAGATGAGCTTAAAATACCTGGTAACATTGGTCTGAGAGATATTGCGTGTGCTTTTAAATGGGTACCTCTTCTATTAAATTAGAAAAATATCTCCAGAAGCTGATTCTCCTCTAGATCAAGAATCACATTGCAGGATTTGGAGGTGATCCGAATCGTTTGACAGCTGCAGGCGAGTCAGCTGGAGCAAGTACGTCTATCTGAACAGAAAACTTTGAAATCCGACGCACATACTGAGTCAAAGCTAGTATTGATTTCTTATCTGTTGGTTGCCGACGAAAAAGACCTTTTTCAACAAGCAATTTTGATGTCTGGAGACTCTAGTCTACGTAGACCTCGGGATATGCGATGGCAAAATTCTCAATATGAACATAACGTCCATTTCTTAGGGCTCGGTCGTGCCTCCCTAGATAATCGAAAGAAAGTATTTTTTGGGATGAGTGCTGAAGAGCTGATCAAAAATTTGCCAATGGCTCAGCATTGGATTGCGACTGTTGACGGAAATTACATTAAAGAAGATATCACTCTGGGTGCTCTGGCTGATCCTTCAAATGCTATGGGGAAACCGGGTTGGTGCAAGCAAATTGTGGTGGGTGATACTGCTGACGATGTAAGAAGGCTTTCACTCAACGTTTCACTCGGCTAATTCTCGCAGGGCACTATACTGAAGGGTCGTATCATGGATAATCCGCAGATCATGGCAAGACTCAAGAATGCTTTGGCCGAAATTTTCACCCCAGCAGAAAGCAAGCGATTGCTAGAAGCATACTCGCTCACCGGAATCCTCAATCCAGACCAACAATTCAAAGGTCTGCTGAATCTTGGTTCTGATCTGAGATTTTATTTCCCAACTCTCCAGGAAGAGAAAGGTTGGAGAGAGAAACCAAGGGGAAAGCTATATAGGTTTCATTTTCATCAAGTGAGTTTCATTGTGCATGATTTGAGAGGACAAAGCCTGACGCCCGTTCAGAAAAATCCGTTAGAAGGTACTTTCAAAGGCCTAGCATCTCACGAGCTGGATGTTACATATCTGCTTCAAAACCTTCCACACGAATTTTTCGGAGAGGATCAGAGACTGGGAAGAGAAATGGCGGAAGCATGGATTAAGTTTACTTATAGCGATGGGTGGGGAAATGAAGTTATGGTCATTGGACCTAATGAGAAGATCAGTTTTGAGAGCCCAGAGGCATATGATGAGAAGTATCGAAAGGGGAGGGGGAAGTTGCTGAGGGAGATTGGAGGCAATTGCGGGGAGAAAGTTTTGAAATTGGGGGAGATGTTGCAAGGAGTGTTTGGGGAGAGGATGCAAGAAGTCTTTGGACAGCGGAAACTTTAGGAAGAGGAATGAATATATACTTAGTAGCAATATGACTTGACTGCTTAGAAATAGTTGTATCTTCAGAGAGAAGCTCTATGCAAGACATCATTGTTTGACTCCTTGATTCCGTCTTCGTCTTTGGTGCTGGCCCCACTTACTTCAATTCTTAATATTTATTCAAGATAAGCTAAAATACCTTAAGATGGATGAGTTCTGATATTTCAAAGGAGCTACTCTTCCACTGCTAGCAAATACTCAATGTAATGAGGACATCCAAATGTTATAGTCACGTGTACCTCATTGTGGGGCAGCTCCCACATTGCCGCGATCTCGGCTTCCTTCCACATTGTCTCGGCACAAGCAATCCAATCATTCGTCTCACAAATTATATAGATTTCTCGTCTTCTTCAATGTATATCCCGCCATTGATGGCTTGTTCTGCAGCAATATAGAGTCACCATGCTGCAAAGCACTTTCTTACCACGTCTCACAAGGAGCCTCGGCAAAGCGTCCAGGCAATGCTCGAGGAGTTTCTCAGCAAAGGGAGCAGTAGATGAACCCCGACTACCACTTTCTGGAACGAGGATTTTGGACTTGACGAGAGTCTTAGCAGGGGTATATTCCCAGCTCAAGGGGATGTGGGAAAACAGTGAGGACTAATCACGTGCTATAGCCATACTGTACGCAAATACTGGGAGATCTTGGGTGAGTAGTCCGCCTTGTGCCTTGAAGACTTTGGGGCTGACTGTTGGTCAATAGTGCGCAAGTGCTGAAGATAGAACATCCGACTCGTGGCGATGACACTCGACAATGGGGTCCTCCCTATGCACCCAATCTGGACGGCAAGCCGGGGCCTGGCGAAAGTGCATATTACCTTTCAGTAATTCCTCCCTACTTCTTGTTCCTTCACTTAGAACCTTAAATCACAACTCCTCCGAATCTCTACTAATGCACGATTAGGTAAATCGCAACAAGAAGTCCATTGGAGTCTCATTCAAAGACCCGAAAGGTGCAGATCTGATCCGCCAATTAGCCCTCCAAGCAGACATCTTCGTAGAGAACTACTTACCTGGTACGCTCAAGAAGTATGGCTTGGATTTCAAGACGTTGAGCGAAGCGAATCCGAAGCTCATTTACGCGAGTGTGACGGGATATGGCCAGACAGGTCCATACAGTAATCGAGCGGGCTATGATGTTATGGTGGAAGCGTATGCTCTTTCTTCTCTCCTCCAGTCATCCAAAGATTTCTACAAATAGGACGAAAGCTGATATGAAACAGGGAGATGGGACTCATGCACATTACAGGAACACGTGATGGTCCTCCTGTCAAAGTCGGCTGCGCCGTGACGGACTTGACTACAGGCCTATATACTGCAAATAGTATCATGGCAGCATTGCTTGGGAGGGCAAAAACAGGAGAGGGCCAGCACCTAGATGTTTGCTTGAGTGATTGTCAAGTTGCAACATTGTCGAACATGGCAGAGTCGGTGCTCATTTCGGGCAAAAGAGATACGGGGCGATGGGGGACTTCACATCGTGAGACTCTTTCTTCAAATTATTGGTATTTCTACTAAAATGTCATAGCATCTGTTGTGCCTTATCGATCGTTCCGAACCTCAGATGGAGATATCTTATTCGGGGGTGGAACTGATCGTCTATTCGGCATTCTATGCGAAGGTCTCGGTAAACCAGAATGGATCAATGACGAGAGATTTGCAGTCAATTCCGGTCGAGTAGCGAATCGAAACTTGCTTGAGCCATGGATAGAAGAAATCACCATGTCGAAGACAACGCAAGAGTGGCTAGAGATCTTTGATGGGACTGGATTACCGTATGCCAAAGTCAACGATTTGATGGATACATTGAATCATGAGCATGGTGAGTTCAGACATCAATAAACTGGAATATGGTGCTGACACGAGGCAGTGCTTGCGAGAGGGATGGTCAAGGAGATCGATCATCCAATTTGTGGACCAATGAAGCTGATCAACACACCTGTCAAGTATTCATACTCGACTCCTGGAATCAGAACACCACCGCCTACGTTGGGACAACATACCGATGAGGTGTTGAAAGATGTACTCAGTATCAGCGAGGCGGATATAAAGGATCTTAGAATGGAAGGTGTCGTGGGCTAGAAAGAGATTGAATCAAATGTTTGAATCTAAGTGGATATGGTTAAACCATCCTTCATGGCATCTTTGGATCTGGAAAGTGACTCGAGGTTATCACATCTTTCTTAGTCCCTACCTGGCTGAAAACTCGCACAGCATCTGTTGCGAGGCCCCAATGAAAGTCCTTTGTAAGCGTGCGGGATTTCGGCCGCTTAAGGAGTATAAGATACACCTCGACCTAGCTCAGTCTCCTCTTTTTCTAGTATTATACCCCAAGAAGCTTACGTATCCAGGCCTTCAAGATTATCAGATGAATTACAAGTCCCACTTTCCGTTCGCTATAGTTTTAAGTACATTGGGCCAAACACAAGAAGTTGAGAGACTTTGGACCCAAAGCGGCCGAAACACCCGCGTTGCTTATGAATTCTACATTGGATTTGCAAGAGTATATATGTCCAACCATCCCACCCGTCCCCTTTACTTGCATTTCGAAATATTGATTTCTATTCTTTGATCCAATTCAGTCTCCACCTCATTCATCCCAACATGAAAGAAGTATTCAACTTTGCCGGCCCAAGGGCGGAAATCAGAGACTCGCCAATCCCAGAGCCAAATGATGATCAAGTCCTCATTAAGGTCGTCGTTTCTGGCACAAATCCCAAAGATTGGAAAGCTCCAGACTTTGCAGCAACACTCACTGAAGGTCCAATATACGAACGTATCAAAGGAATGAAGGTTGGAACAAATCAAGGTGATGATATCGCTGGAATTGTGGAGAAAGTTGGCGCCAATGTTGTTGAGTTCAAGGTATGAATGATATTTTGGGACTTTTGAAGTGAGCTGATTTGTGAAAGCTTGGGGATCGAGTCGCTGCTTTTCATGAGATGATGACCCCGCATGGTTCATTCGCTGAGTACGCTATTGCCTGGAGTCATACTACTTTTCATATTCCGCATCACACTTCTTTTGAAGGTTCGTCTATGCACCTAATATCATAGAACATGACTAAGTCATTCTGGAGAAGCGGCAACAATCCCCTTGACTGCTCTCACTTCAGCTTTAGCCTTATACCGACACCTCGCCTTACCATTTCCATGGTTGCCAGCGACATCTCCAATTCCACTCGTTGTCTATGGAGCAAGCGCTGCAGTTGGAGCATTCGCAATTAAACTTGCTCAAAACAGCAACATCCATCCCATTATTGCCATCGCAGGCAAAGGTTCTCACTTCGTGGAAAGTATCATCGATCGCAGCAAAGGAGATACCATCATCGACTATCGTGATACCTTTGAAAGTGTCACCCAGAAGATCCGAGAAGCTGTGAAGGCAAGTGGCAACCAAGAAGTCAAATATGCAATCGATGCAGCAATCGTGCCGGAAAGCGCAAAAATCCTGCGAGAGGTAGTTGCCCCTGATGGACACATCAACTTTATATTCCCCAATGACTTTGATGTCTCGCCTGCGATGAAGTCTACATCCTCTGTGGGTTCAGTTCACAATCAATACCGTACCGAGGATACGAGGGAACTAGGATATATTTTCTCAAGGTACCTTACTCGTGCTCTTCAGCAGGGCAGGCTTTCGGGACATCCGTACGAAGTGAGGAAAGGTGGTTTGGAAGGCGTCGAACAAGCACTCAAAGATTTGAAAGAAGGAAAGGCAAGCGCGGTCAAGTATATTGTTCGTATTGCGGATACTCCTGGACTGAAGTGAATTCAGCGTACTTCAACAGTCTGAATGAATCAACTGCTTCTCATCCATCCACAATAGTAAATTCCACCACATTCGAACCAGGCACTACCAGTTTTGGTCTTCCATCATTATCAGCAGGCTTGACAACACTACCCCAATGAAAACACGGTAGCGTTACCTCTGTCCCAGAATGGTCTTCTTTATTTCCCCAATCCCACCAATCCAATGTAGTACCTTTGAAGACATACCGGAAGGTATCTCCCACAACTGAGTCATCAGGAATGTGAGTGTAGTCTGGCTTTTGCACTGTCTCCTGAGTTGTCCATGATTCCCCAGGTCTCAAGGTAACGAAGTCTTTGTCCTGATTGACCTTGACTGTTTCATCAGGAAGGTCCACTATCATGAAGCCTGTCCTCATAGTATCCTCCGTTTCACATCGTTTCCACTTACCTCCTCGGAGACGGTAGAGCCTATATGCATAGGAGAAGTCATAAATATGAAATGTGACTGGTTTCCCTTCTCCAGTAGCACCAACTGGCTTCTCGTAGGTAACTTGAGATGATACGACAAAGTCTGAATTCCTGGTCACATGAGATCCGGTTCCTTCAAGTGTTACTTTCAGTATTGGAGCTTCCGGGCTGAGCAATGTTAGTCTTAGCTCAAATACGACGAATGAGAGGGGTATCTGAACACTCACACTCGTTCGGATGGAGAAATGGGTGGAGGTGATGGAGGAGGGTTTTGTTCTAGTCGCCACTCCGCTTCTTTGAAATTCGCACGAACAAACCCGAACTTTGACTCATATTCGGCTCGATCGGGCCACGGCTCTAACTCTTCTTTGGCTGTAAATTCGACCCCAGCACATGCAGGTAGTATGAGTCTTGGTAGTTTTGATTCTCTCATCATTTGGGACTTGAGTTCATTCCCAACATGATCCAGTTTGCTGCCCCAATCCCACATAGAAATCTCCTCTCCTGGCCAAATCAATCGATACCTCTCCCCAGGTATCAGCAATTTGTGGTAGTTGTCCGGGAGAGTTTCTACGGTGCATTGTGAGCCGCCAGGACGCAGCTGCTCTAGACCGTTATTCCAGCCATTCACTTGCATGATGTTATCCTCGTCACGCAGCAGGTCGATGTTTTTCTGGCCTACATCGACCTGCTCAAGAATGTCTCCTTTCTGCTGGAGTAAAATGAATTGTGTGCGTGCGAAAGCTTTGAACTTATTCCATACGAATACGCACTCTTGGTCAATTCCATTTTGGTCGCGATGCAGGGTCAAGTCGATGCGAATAGGAGAAGTAATTGACAGATCTGAGCTGGTGTGGTAGAGCTTCATCTCGAGCCTAATCTTGGGTGATTCGTGCCTGTAACGAGTCAGAAATCGGTATGAGAATGGGGCTATGCTCCCGTACGAAACATGATCCTCAGAAAATCTGATAAAAGGTATAATTTCTTGGTCCATGATTCTCGATTCGATTAAAACCACAAACAATAGAATACTCCTCAAGGACGTGCATGCTACTTAAAAGCATGCTGTAGCCTGGCCTGGAGAGCCACAATAACCTTAAGCGCAGGCAGCAACTTAACTTCGGCCTTCGACTGGAAGGATAGGAGAAAGATTTCGATGCCAGGAACATAAAAGCCTCGACCAGTAATGAAACCTGGACTGGAATAATCCTCTAAAACTTGCATCATATTTATTGGGCCCTAGAAGTGTTTTGTAGCCCTGAATGACGTGTTACCGCTAACTGTGGAGAAGGGCTCTCTTCTTTATACCCGCCTACTGAACAGGGTTAGACCGAAACTCACTTTTGTGGGATTATTTGGTGGCACGGTCGATGATCTCTCAGACACGGTCATGCCCCTACTTGTGTACATGATCATAGATAAAAGTCGACGATGCTAGACCTAATTTTGGGACTACCGCCAAGATTAGCGAGTTATGTACTCAGGTTCATTGAAACAGACAAGTGACTTCCTTCAGTTTGCAATGGTGCACTTTACCACTCTCTACGTAAGTCCAAACCAAGCTAGATCAACCGTCTCATGCACTGGCACAGTATGTCCAACTCCCACTGCACTGTATGCCTGAAACAGCGTCCCATCACCATATATCATCTGCGTGTATTGCGCTTGAGGACTACTCGTAACATTCTTGGTCCAAGCTAACGGTCCCGCTGCACCCCCAAGCAAGCCTGTCCATTCCTTGATCTGCTCTCCTAGGTTCGCATATAGCACCAAGGTATCAGCTGTCCCATGCCATGTCTGCATCTTGGGATAGGTGCCATTGTAGCCAGGGTACATGGCCTTGACTTGTGCGACCCACTGCGCTGAAGTCTTGATATGTTGACCATTGGCACAAGCGGGGTCTGCAGTTATGGGAGAGGAACCGGGAGAGCCAGCCAGGCAGCCGGCAGCTACACCAGAATAGACACTTCCAGCAGCTTGATTAACATCAGCTTTCACTCTTATTGTCCTCTTCGGTAATTTGTGAGCACTTACTGACGACATCTGGATATATGGCTGCCATGACGTTGGTCATCATACCGCCGGAGCTAGATCCCGTCACAAAGATCTTCTTTGGATCAGCGTCGTACTTGTCGATCGTGTACTTCAACATGTTTGCGAGACCGTGGGAGTCTCCTTCACCATCTCGAGTAAGAGATTTGGTAGAAGCAACGTCCCAGCAGTTGTTGTCGTGGCTTGAACTCGGGTAGATGACGATGAAACCGTGGGTGTCAGCAAGTGGCCCGTATTTGGCTTGTTGCGCATAGGAGGCACCACTACTGAGGCAACCGTGGAGCTGATAACTGTCAACAGGGAAGAGATATATATAAGAGAGGTGGGTTCATACAGCAAGAATGATGGCTGGCTTAGTGGCGAGTTTCGTGGGAACCCAGATGCTCATTGCTATTCCAGTTGGGTTGGTAGTGCTTGTACCCCAATTTGGGACAGAGACAAGAGCTCCATTAGCTATCGCCACAAGAGCAGCAAAGCTGCCAGCAAGAGTAGAGAAATGCATGATTCGAGAAAGAGGTATGTACAGAAAGTTTGAGAGCAGAGAAAGAAGACTACAATGTCTCGTTTTATGGTGGAGTAGGTGTATATTCGGAGTATACATCTCAACTACCGGGATAGCTGCCGTAGGGAACACCACTTGGGAACCTTGGCAACCCGTGCCATCGATATTATATTAAATCTTTGATTCAAACCAAACATCTTAGGAGAACAATCTGATGTCCGCAAAGAGAATTCAGGCACGAATGAACAGGGGAAATAGACTCGGGAAAGTGCACAGAAAGATGACGAATTGAGCGATGGGGTAGTGGGCGGGGGATGAGATCGTAGAGAGCAAGTCGGAAAAATGGATTTTGCAGCCGAGAAAAGAAGGGGTGCATGAGAACAGATGAATTAATATATTTTCGGCACGAGACTTCGGGGCCTGCTGTGAGCCGCGAAGACCTCGCTTCCCCTTCGCATGTGAGCTATGTCCATAGGAGGACGCCGAAAGGGGTTGCATCTTCGAATCTCGGATGGTATACCTCTAGTCATTGAGGTGAGTAGCGCAAATTATTCAATGCATCACAAAAACACCAAGCACGTCATACGGCGCACGGCTCCAGTCCAGTGTGAGAGTCCTTAACCATCCTTCATAATCCCAGTCATAAACAAAGCATTCCCCAACGAAATCACAATATGTGATTGGAAATCTGCTTCGCTCGGGACGATTCATCTCTTTGATGACTTTTTCGACAACCGGGTCGTCTTCTTCTGGGCCAGAATCTCGAATACGTAGAACATATGGCGTTCTGACATCTTCAATAAAGTGACATAAGACATCGCCTGGGAGAGTGGCTTCGGGAACCAACACCACTTTATCGGTGTCAAGAGTTGCAAATCTCCTTGCAAATAGCTCTGGCGAACTTTTGTGGATAGAGATTGCGCGAAGGAATAGATGTGCTATCACGTCTCTGAAATTTACAGACTCTCGGTCTTCGATCAGTTGAGAAACAAGTTCATTGGTGTAACCGCACTTCGATAAAATACTGGCCCAGAAGCTTTTCCATCGTAGGACATCATGAGTACCATCATTGAAGCTGTTCACCAGCTGACTTAGAAATTGAAAAGCTGTTGACAACTCGCCTCCAGCAAAGAGTGGGCCAAGTATGTCACTCCAACGATTGTAAAATTTGTGGTAGGCCCGAAACTTGTGAGCAGCAAGGTCGATATCGAATTCAAACTTCCAAAAGGTATGTTCTTTCGTGATAACATCTGAAACCTGGACAACTGTGCCAAAACAGATGCCCAAGCAGCCCATTGTTGAGGCATCGGGCCAATAAACGAAAGGGCTCTCAGCGATCGCATCAGCCAAATCTGCTGAAAGATCGCCGACGTCTTGCTGCAGTAGATGATCTAAGCGACAATACGGTGCAAGAAACTCTTTCACTCTCCAATTTGTAACCCAAGATGGTAAATTGAATTCCTGGGGCTCTCCATTTGAGGGATGGTCCACAAACTACAAGAGTTTGAGAGGCGAAGCTTTGAACGATGGCGTTGTGACTAAATATTTTGCAACATCTGTGTACACTCTAGCGCATGTCTTTTCGTAGTCGACATCAAGTAGTTCGTGAAGCTGCCAATCTGGTAGACCTGTACCTAAGCAGGACCTGTGTGCGAATAGCATGTCTCGTGGATCAAGCAATCCAAAGCCTCGACGAGCCTCCAACGTACTCAGTAAAGCAATATCAAATCCTTCCAGAGCGGAGAGTGCATCTGTTCCATCCTGATATGGCGAGTGGCAGTGTAAAAGTTGTTTCCAGGTATACGCACTGATCCTCCTTCGCTCTTCACTCATATGCACTACCGAGCTCCAAAAACTGCTGAAAGGGTCGACATTCGTACCGACCTGTCCTTCCAAAGTCAAGATCCTTCTAGGAGTATTGTGGCTGCCAACAAAGCTGGGGTTTTGAAGAAATTTTACCGCTTGGAATAATTGACGCCACCGTACACATTTCTTCCCACATTGTATCCAAGGATCACGCGAGAGCATCAATTCTTGAAATACCCAAACTCTGAAGAACCAAGGTCGATCATACATGCTATCCCAAGGCAAACGTTTATCGAAATTGTGCGTCAAGTGCTCATCTCGAAGTGCATCAATGATGAGATCGCTGTCTGGTGTCGCCTCTCCAAGGAAAATAGTCGTGTGTCGCGCCCCTTGGTAAACCTTTCCCATTTGCGCCACTTGTTGATTTCTCTCCGCCGTATCTGATTGATTGATACAGATCGCATCAGCCCATATCAGGCGCTTCCTCTCATGATCTCGCATGTGCCGTAACGCTACATCCAAATTGAGGGTGACATCAAATGCAAGACCCTCAACTAGAATAATCTTTTTCAGCTTCGCATTCCCCCAAACATAAGAAAGAGCAGTATAGTGATCGATGAAATCTTCATCGCAAGCACTCAATGTTGTGCATATCAAAGAGCATTCAACTTGAGCGTCGAGGTCGGGGATGGTTGTAATTCTAGGAGTCGAATAGCATCTTTCTCGAGAAGCGGCTTGTATTTGTACGGGATCACTGGATCCATTGCGATATAACGATTAATTAAACATTAACACGCTCCAATGCTGAGAGCGCTGATTGAGCGTCAGCCTAGTAGCCTCACGCCGAGTCCATCAGTGAATGCATGCAGACCATTGGACAAGAGTAAAGACTAAACAACAAACACATGAATGTAACCTCAACTATTGCATAAAAAGGATGCATACATCATTGGCAAGAAGATGTTTATGAAGCTCGGAGAATAAAAGATGGGACGTCGTGCAGACGTTGTTAGTTTCAGCTTGCCAGACGAGGCTAGCGTCTCGGGCGAGAATGCAGGCAAACGTCGACTTTCAACCTCCTCCGAGTTCATCACCGCAATTCCTCATATTCCATGAAAGAATGGCACTCCAATTGAGAACAGCAGAAGAAGCACAATGCTGTCGTCGAAACGTTTCGGCACCAGATCCCGATCACACCTCTCGATTGCATATCTCCCTCTCTTCGCTGCCAAGTCCTGATACGCCAATCACTATCCCGTCATTTCCTATCGAAATCCGCAGCGAAACATCAGTTTTCAGGCCGAGAAATATTGCAAATTTATGGACTCAGCTCCTCTCTATTCATATACAGAATGGTAACTTCTGGAAACTTGAAGATGCTGTTCGATATCACAAAGAGACCACTCCACCTCCAGCCTTATCACGTGAGGAAGTCAAAAAAGCTGAAATTACGAGGCTCGAAAAAGGAGGTTAGTAATGATTGAGACCCTGGATATAAGGGCTAGTATTGACTCTATCAGTCTTGTATATTCGCCATAAAGTTCAGAAAGGACTGTTGACTAAAGATCAACAACCAATTGAGGCTGAGTTACCAGAGATATCGAGGCTCATTTCGAAGCTTGAAAGCTTTGGAGATATAGATGTTAGCATCATATTGAGTACCAAAATTCACAAGGTCTGCAAAGCTATCTTAAAGCTCGAGTGGATCAACGGCGATGAGATGTATCAATTCAAGTCTCGGTCTGCCGTTCTGTTGGATAGGTATCTCAAGATTCTGGATCAGGCACCTCAACAACCCTCAGCAGCCGTCTCGACAACCCACCAGACAGACACAGAAGCCCGGAGCCAATCTGCGGAAGAAGACCTAAAGGAGACTCCAGCTATATGCTTGACCCAGTTGACTCCCGAACAATGTTCTCGCATTGAAGAAGCTGCCAAGAACTGCAATCCACCTCTCGATCGTGGCGTCGTGGAACTAATGTGCATGCTACCTCACTTCATTTCCAGAAATGGAAATTATGATCTCCAGGTCGTTCCCATGGGCAGACTAGAGCAGCCGCTGGATGACTTCCCTAAAATTGATAGAGGTGTCTACTGCGGCGGACCGACGATTCCTCCTAACATGCTGAAGCTGACCTATAAAGTCTCTCCTACTTATGGTATTTCATTATTTGTGGATACTAAGACAGGCGAGGGACTTCAATTGGATCGCTGGGGTCCAGCGGAGCAGGGTGTCATGTGCACCGAATTCGAGGGCCTCAGGAGACCGATTGAAGGGTTATTGCAGGAGTGGATAGATTTGTTCTTGAAGATGAAGCTTGTACCCACCGGAGGTGAAGGAATCATGTCTGACCAATTCAGATCGATGGTAAGCGTCTCGTAATGTCCCAAGCTCTATGCTAATGTTCTTGTCAGGACTATCTCAAGCTAAAGTTTCTCATGCAAGAGTACGACTGGCCATCATCATTCCCACTCTCACAATCCGACTATGTGTCGCTCATCAAACGACAAGCAGACATTGACAAAAAAACATTCGCTCGGTACGAAAGGAACAATAGTCTCGAGCAAATATGGGCCCAACTAACACAAAAATGGCACAACAAAAATATGACTGACTGGCGAGATGATACCAAGATCCAAGAACTCGAGACTTTCAAAATCCTCGATCGATTAGTCGAGAGAGCTCTGAAATACCATATCAGGAAAATCGAAGACCGACAGTATGCTCTGGCAGCGGATGAGCCGCTGGACAAGAACTACACAAATCCGCTGGTGCTTTCCAGATCTGGTCACGGCGGATCGGACGGCAGCTGGAGAGTGGATGCTACACCGGACATGATCATTGAGAGATTTAATGAAGTTGCAGGTCAGAGTCCCTGGGAAGTCCCCGAGGTCAAGGATATCAAGAAGGTGCTGGATGACGCGTATGAGAGATGGAAGCTAAGTGAGAAAGGCATTCATCCGCGAGACGATGTGGATGAGGAGGATGATGATGAGACATCTGATTATGTCCCTTCTGAAGAGGAGTGCTCGGAAGAAGAAGAGTTTGAGAGCGATGAGGAGGATCTTGACTTTGATGTGGTGATGCTAGAGGAAGATATCACGACTGATATTGAGGATCTGAGAAAGCGGATGGAAGGATATCATATTGGAGGTTCTTGATCATGTGGAGTTGTTTGCCAAGATCAGATGGAGGGCTGCTTGGGATTGGGCGTTGGGGTAGCAAGTGTGTAAAATAGTTGAAAGTTGAAAAGAAATGAATGTTCCCTCCCAGAATTGTACTCAATGCTGCCAGTCGATCATACAGCTTCGCTCTCTTCCTACTCTCTCTGCGCTTCACCTCAACAACGGGTAATTCCTCGTGTTCATCTGCGACAATGAATTAGCCTGTCTTATTCGTCGAAATATCCTCGAATCAATATGCATGTGAGACAAACCCAAGGCTATATTGGCTGACGCAGCAGTTTTGTTGCACATCGGACGAAAATGCACCCCTTTCGGGCTGTGACATGCTGAAGTTCTGGGGGGTTCTTAGCGTGGAACCTCACTTCCCACATTTTGCTGTTGTACCACGACATATCAATACGACAAACCAGCATCAACAGAATGCCTCTCTGGACTGCGCCATGGATCTGAGCAAGGAGCACAATTCTTCAAAGCATTTGATTGACGGGTCTCCGCGCAGAGGAAATCGCCTGGTGCTTGAGCAAGACTTCGGACGAAAATCCGCCCGCGAACTTTCCTTTCAAATTTTCAATCGACGCCGAGCGAAAGTCCGAACTCCTCCCTCTTCAGAGAGACAGACGAGAAGTCAAATATACCTGCGAAGAATTGCTTTCCCTCCCCCGTGAAGCATGCCACAAATCGAGCTACGACGCGACCCAGCCACGAACGATTCATGGATGGTGAATGGCAGACTGTTTGTTGCGCGTATGAATGTCAAACAGAGTGGGAGGTCAGCTACAATATGCAGTGAAGCAATATGGAAAGAGCTTTCAGGCCTTAAGGCGAGTCCTGGAAGGCGATTCTAGCCAGCAGAAAGGGAAATAAGACGAAGCCTGGCTACAATTTTGGATGGGTCAAACCCAAGTCCACAGAGGCCTCTGAAGGAGCTGCACATGGCCGGAGGTGAAATCACTGGTCATACTTTCCTGCGAACAAAAGGGCATTTGAGAGAATACTGCTCATGGATTGTCATAAAGACGCATAGCGGTGGACTGATAATCTCGTGGGAACACCAAGGAAGGCGAGATCGCACCACTGCAGAGATACAGTACCTGAGACCGACAACTGGACCTTTCGGATCCCGGATTCACACTACTTGACGAGGTGGCATAAGAGATAATCCCGACCTGACAGGTTCCTTCTGTAAAGAGGTCGCCTGGAATATTGAAAGACAACCTTGTCAGGAGAGGCCGAGGCATGGATTTTCTACATTATTTTACGAAGTCGTCAAAAGATCTTGACGCTGCGTCTTTTCTGCTCTAAGCCTCTCTTCCATTTTGAGTCTCAGAATTGATTGAGTGGCTGATATCCTAAGAGACTTCCTAAACCTGGCAAGCTAGTCATTTCAACGTTCAGGACATGTTCAGGCTTATATTTTATACCACGCAAGGTGCTCGTGAAGTCGCAAAGATTTGATAAATTTCTTGAAATCTTTCCCTATCTTTCAAGCCACTCAGGCTCCATTTGTTTTAAAGCAATTTTTGGGAAGAAAGTCCGCAAGTGCAGACAATTCCAACGGGAAAATACTCAACTCCAGTACGCGGCTCACTTCAAGTCTCAAATCGAAATACTGCTGTTCGGATCGTTTCCCTCACCAAACATTCAAGCAGCGCCAGCAACTTTGATGAGTATCAACACGTTGCACATCCAAGTAACTGTCCCTTATATTGGGCTCGTCTTCAAGGCATCAAATGCACTCTGTGTGTTGCGTGCGTTGGTCATATTGACCTCGAAATGACCTTTCCCAACATTGTGATACCTGATGCCACTATTGATAGTGGCCGGAGCAGCCAAAGGAAGACTGCTCACCGCCCAGCCCAATGGAATACTGCCAAAAGCTTTGACAGATCCGCCTAGCCATGAGCTACCGCCACTCACGAGAATATTTGCTTTCCAGTGCGTCGCGTTGACTGTTGAGGTGTTGAAGACTGTTACCGTGGTACCGTTGTAGAGATCAGGAGGGTGGTAAGCGCTGTTGTTCGGTGTCAGTATTGATCAAAGCCTATGTTTCACAAGACTTACTCTGCCCAGCGAGGTGAAGCAAGAATGTTGGTATCATTTTTCCATGCCACTACAAGCGGGCTTCTAAGCATGCATCCACCAAAGGCGATAGCGGCCCATGTAACGTTCGAGGGAGCGACAATGGACGCAAAAACGTCAAATGGTGCAGCGGCAGTCTCAGGTATGGCAAGGCTGTATTGGACGGTGCTGGTTGGTTCAACATACGTAACAAGCTTTTGGCCACAGACAGCTGTTGCTAGAGCAAGAGCGCCAAGCAGGAGACGTATTGCCATGATGAAGTTTTAAGGTTGAGAAACTGTGAGATTGGTGATAGTAGGAGTGAAATGAGAGTCGTGACCTTGGTGTATTGAAACGGTCGGAATGGAGAGATGAGCGATGAATTTATGGGGCACTGCTCAATCCATATGAACATCTTCCACAGCCCTTACATGTCAATCATGATGAACAGATTAACAATACTAATTCCCTGTTGGCTGCGAAATACCGATTCTTTGGATATGCCCAGCTTGGCATCATCATATCTGGCTCACAAAGTTCCGATGGATATTACCCAAAGTTTCAAATTGATGAAACCATCCCAACTCAGGTACTGAGAAGGACTATATATCATCAAAATGATTTGCGCCAAAAATTGCGATTCCATCAAGATCCTCGTTTACCCCGCTTGTTTTTTCAAGGGTTCTGTATTTGGGGAAGTCCGCTCCGTTAAACTATAGCAAACATTCCCAATTATCTTTTCAACTACCGTCGAAATTCATTCCCCCGTGGAAATTTGCCGATGCGGTATACACTTCAATCATTTGAAATAGAGCACTGACAAATCTTTGACATCGCCTGAATGTCATCGCGAGATATCAGGCAGCTCGATGGAATTATCGCTGGTATGAATGACGGAGGCAAACTGATGTTGCTGTGTCGTGATGTTCAAGAGGATGGTTCTTAGTCTCTATTGTTTTTGGACTCTTTTTCCCCTGCAAGTTGAACCTTGGCAATTTTTTGGTCTTCAATGTAGGAAGTAATGCTCCTCAAGTGAAGAAAGAACTAGTTAGGCGCAAGAATTAGTCGAAGAAAGGGATCTAAGGTAGAGAAACAACTTCAAATTCTAATTCTTCGTGAACTAGATTCCAGTACACATCATTGCTTGTATTTATGGAGTCATGATACCTGCGTGCATTTCTCACCTTAATGTTCATCAATCTCACAGCCTTCCTTGTATCTTGACGAGTTACCGTCCTCATGCAAACTGGTGCTACGCCGCAAAGTTTGGACTAAATTTCCAAGCATAAGTACTATCTCAGCTGGGGCATGGAGTGTTCTCATTCCACACGCTTGTTTCGAGGCTACTGAAAATAAAAGCAGTTGGCATTCTTTGTTTTGATAGGGTCGCCATGCAGGTCATTGGCCACATCGCGACTCGGCTTGGCTGAGCGCTGCGTTGTCCAGCTTTCATCTTGCCGCCACGAGCACCACCAAAAACAATATGTCTTTCAAAAGGAAACCACATTGGTTGAAAACATATGACAAGTGTTTGTATTGTTTGCGATACGTCCGAAGCTGGCATGCACTCTGTTGTCTTCACAATGTATAATAACATGTTCATTTCTTCGAAATCTTGAAAGCAGTCGGAAAATGCCTCTACACTACCTATTCATAAGATGCATTGGATTCTCAACCAAAACCTTGGAATATTTTCTCTTTGCTCATGGCCGACTCTGAGAAACAGTTGTGATAGCATGGATGTCGCGATGAGAAATCACCCGGCATGGTCAGCGCGCGACGACAAACATCTTCCCGAGGACGACGCTTTCACTGCCTGCTGCACAACTGCGAAAAAATACTCTTTTGGTCTATTCTCACAGCTACCAACAGAGCTCCGCCTGCAAATCTGGGAGTGGGCCATGCCGGAGCGACGAGGAAGAGAAGTGGGATCATTATCCTATTCAGCATTCCAACAAACCTCAAATTGTGGTCTTCCGAGCCTTCTCTGGGTGAATAGGGAATCACGACAAGTTTCTCTGCGTATGAACAAGTACGATGTCAGAGATGACTTGTTGAAACAACTACTGCCCCGCCAAAACCATCATTTCGAGTATATTGTCGACTACGAGCTAGACACATTTGTCTTTCGAGATGTCCCAAACTTCATTCGATACTATTCCGCTCTACAATTCTACGGATCTCAAACCTCTTTCTTGGCTGTGAAGGCTGAGCTAGGAAAGATTGGCCATCTCAAAGTCGACGCCCTTGATCCTACCCCGGATTGGTTTAGCTCACAGATTGAGGAGCATCTTCGATTACTGCTTCCAGTCTTTCCATCATTACAGACTGTTAGCTTTGCACTTCACATACAAGTTGGCGATGCCAGCTGGGCTGAATTGAATCTGGAATCTGCACGGATTATTGGAACTCAGTTTCTGGAAGAAATTCAATGCCAACAAGAAACTGGAACTTCGAGACTACCTCCGAGATTGAAGCTTGAAGTTGTTGAGATTCCTTGATATTGTAGGAAGCGGCTGCTGGACATCGGAAGTTCTGGCCGAAGAGAAGTTTTGCTCATACCATAGTCACTCAGATGAACGGTGTCATTCAGGTTACGGCTCAATTTCTATCTGAAAAAATACCTCTGGCTACGGGATGACGTATTGCACCTATCTTCGTGGCCATCTCAATGCTCCACCAAGAAATCCTCCTTCCTCTCTCTCTGGTTCTTCGGTATGATCCTGGGGCTGCCATTTCTTTTGTTGAGTTGTGGGGTTGTTTAGATAATTGGTTACTAAATGTTTAGTCTCGAGGTAATTGAAACAAGAGACCGTGGAATCACAGTTAGAAAGGCTATATATATGACAGCAGAAAGTAGCAGTTCAGCTTTCAGTTGACTCAAATGTCGGGGGCAAGGTGGGTCAAGGATTGGAGGCAGAATCCATGACTGGGACAGACAATTGCAATGACTAGAACAGAATTCGGCCCAGTTTGTGACTGCGGAAATTGCTCTGAATGACTCGAGACTTGATTTGTTTACTTCAGATGATATGATCTCCTTCTCAAGAACAGATTGGTCAGCTCTACTAAACTACCCTTTGCGCTTGAAGTGATGCAAGATCTTGCCCTCTCCATCTGTCAAAGTCAGAGGTAATCTTGCGCTATTTATCTGTGCGAGGGCCACAACAAGCTTCGCTCTCCAAGTTGGCGTAGCGTGCTTGTCGTAGCATCTGGCTGACAGAATTCTTTGTGCTCATGCGAACCCTGGGCCTCAAAGCTTCTGATACTTAGTAATCACATCTTGGTTATCATATTTGATATATCTCTTGTGAAGCAAGTTCCCCATAGCGATTTCAACAAGATAGCGGGGCCGTCTTGACTATTCTTAGGTGTGGTTGTGAATCACGTCCAGGAAGCCACAATGATCCGAAACCGCCTTTGCTCACTCAGACATTCAGCTGCAAAGACAGCTCACAAGCTAAGTCTCAGTAACAACTAGATCAGGGCACATTTTTGGGTTCAGTCCTTTATGAAAGTACCACGTGACCTTATGCAGGTCCAGAAGGATTCTGATGCTTGTCCTCGGCGTAAGCACAGAGTTTCAGCCCTTTAAAATACTTCGCACTTCATGAACCCATACTTTTTCAACAACTCAAAATATAATGGAAATTTGTGATCTATGTCAAAAGTTCGATATCCGGGAGCTGCTTCTCCAGTCAGCAGCTCAGAAACCCGACGCGACAGGGAATACGGACCGGAATTATGTTGACGCAAACGATTATCGGGCGCCAATGCCCACATTCTACAAACATCACGAAGGAATCATTGCCCTCAAGAACTCTGCAGAGCAAGGCTGCCAGTTGTGCGCTCTGTTTTGGAAAACTTGGGTCAAGACGTTGAACAAGGATGATTTCACTGAAGACTGGCTTGAGAAGTACTTTCCAGGTCAACTTTACATTGGATCTAGTAGCTGGACAAAATCTCGACAAGGTTTCCCATATGTCATGCTCACACAACAAGCCCCTTCTGGCAATAGTCGAACGTTGTGCTCCTTCGAAGCATTTGCTGATCGAGGCACGTGACCCATTTCGTTGTTTTGAAGTGGTTGGCTAATCTGGCGTAGAAGATATCCCCTCTGAAGGAGCTGCTTTACTTGGAAGAGCTGTCTATTCTGACCCATCTTTGAATGGCTGTAAATCCGTTGCCGCTGAATGGCTCAAGACGTGCCTTGACGAGCACAAAGAGTGCAACCCCGCTTCGGATCAAGCACGTCCTCTACCAACTCGAGTTATTGATGTGGGCGATGAGAATCACGCTCCAAAACTCATAGACAGCAATGGCAAGACAGATCCCTATATTGCACTCAGCTACTGCTGGGGAGGTGACTCGATATTCGTGTTCAATGATGGCACGATGGATAAACTGCGGAACGGAATTCCAATAAATGACTTCCCAGCGACCTTGAGAGATGCTGTGCTCATAACTCGGGCACTCGGTATCAAATATGTTTGGATAGATGCCTTGTGTATCAAGCAGGATTCAGCAGAGGATTGGGCAAGAGAGGCTGCAAAAATGAGAGATGTCTACAGTGGCGCAGTCCTTACTGTTGTAGCAGCCAATGCTCCATCGACGCGGAGTGGCATTTTCTCGGAACGAAAGTCTGAGAATGGAAGAGCTGCGGTTGAATGGAGAAATCCCGCCGAAGAAAAGACAAATAAAATTCATCTTCGTCCTGGTTCAGAGCTATGGGATCATGCATTGTCCGCAAGTGCTCTCATGACGCGCGGATGGTGCTTGCAGGAGGGTTTATTGGCTCAGCGGACCCTATCGTACGGGGCTCAACAAATGATCTGGGAATGTTCCTGTTACCAAGATGATGAAGGAGGGAGGATCACGAAAGCAACTGAGGACTATCGTTCCAAGGGGTTTATCCAAGACTGCATTCGGAGGCAGAACACCGAAATCAGCAAGCCTAAAGAATCTTTGCTTGAGAAACTCAGTCTCCGATCCCACAAGTCAGACCAATGGTGGAAATCATACTCGATCGCAGACCCGTACGATAAATGGAATGACATCACGGAACAGTTCATGAAACGTTCTCTGACCATGGATTTCGATGTGCTACCCGCACTTGCAGGTATGGCCAGAGTCTTTCAGCACGTTCTGAAAGACGAGTATTGTGCTGGAATATGGAAGAACGAGATTCTCAGCACTCTTGCGTGGAATCGTTCCCCGAGATACCCAGCTGATCAATCGACTCGCTTTGATCTCGCCAAACCTTCACGCTATCTTGCCCCATCCTGGTGTTGGGCAAGTATACTGGGCAGGGAATCGACTATGAACAACAATTGGCAAGTAAGGGATGCCCTTAAATTGTCTGCACATAGCACTGCCAAGGTGGTCAGTGTGAAGACTACCTTGAAAGGTGACGATCCGTTTGGACAAGTCACGGACGGAGAATTGGTACTTCATACCCGTTTTGTGAAGGTTGATCAACTACCTCCTGCCTACTCGACTGAGCAACAATACCTCGACAAGCCAGAAATTCCAGAATCAGTGAAAATCTCCGCTTTTCAAGAGGTGGCTTACACATACCTGTGTACTATAGGTAGTATGACCTACGAATATTACCAACAACACAAACCGTGTCCGAATCAAGAATTTGGAGCTGTGGAGATTGTACGCTGGGATGGTGCGCCAGGAAGTCAAGTTCCAGGTCTTGATATGTTGTTGGTGGAGTCTACAGGACGTAAAGAGGGAGAATACCGTCGCATTGCTCACCTTGGGTTGAGGAAATACCCAGAGCCGGATGAAGAGGCTGTGGGATCAGATGCATATAAGGGAACAATTTTGGAAAGCGCTGCATGTGATGAGATTTTCAAGGCCAAGTTGAAGAAGAGAACAATTACTCTTATATAAACAATTCAATGATTGAAGGTTGCTTACCTCTGCACGCTAGCGTTCGTCGTTCAAAGTTTGGGCCCTAAAATCGGTCCCCCTTTTTCGGCTCGCTTATCCCCTACACGTGACCCCTTCTCACTTGACGTGTCCTTTAGTCTAGGACGTCATGCTAATGCCCTTCAGGCTAGTAAAGCTCTTTATGATACACACTGAACTTCCATTGGCTCCAGAGTGTCATAGTTCAGATCCAAATCAGTCCTCACTTCGCTTTCCACTCGCTGAACATCTTTATCTCTACAACTTCGCTCACAACGTAAATCTGAAAAACCGAATAACTTTCAATCGTTACAAAAAGACACTATGATATAAATCTGGATAATATTCGACAAGATGGCACCAAAAAGAAAATTGTCCAATGATGTCTCGGAAAAACAACCCAACATCAAGCGCCCCCACACAACATTCGATGAGCTGCGCCAGCAACTGCAGAAGGGCAATCCAGGATACGAAGGGCTAGCAGCCATTTCCTCCGCGTTCGAAGCCGAGCTAGCAGCTTTCTCGTCCTCTCTGACGAGATTGATCAATTCCTCGCGAAGGAAAATGAACAGAAACAGGAAATTCCCCTTCCATTTGCTGCCGCCGGAGATCAAAAATACAATCTATGATCTTATTCTTGACGACTACTTCGCACAGAGAAAGAAACACCGTAGTGAAGAAGGTGATCCATTCTACGAACGCGGATTTACGCATAACTCAATACCCTACGGACCAAGTCTTGGGCAGGCGTACGGGTGCGCTCCCGACGTATTCCGCGGCTTGGTAGATAGTATACTACCAGCCTTTGAGCTCTTCTTGAAACCGAACAAGAAGCTCCACGAGGAGTTCGCGAGTTCGAGGATCACTAGATCAGAACTCCTCTTGACCCCATCCGTCTCAGCACGTGATGGTGTCCTTCCCTCGTACGACCATAAACGCCGCCGGATCGGGGATTTAGATCGAAAGTACGGCGAGCAAGTCTGCTTTACCCTCAGGTAAGATCCCCGCAGCACTTCTGTCACTGTACTAACAACAAGCAGCGGCAACTCACCCCACGAAGCCTACATGAAGTTCCGAAGCGAGCAGATTTGCCAGGATCGGCTGTACGCCATGGGAACAGCCTTGCGTCGACTAGCTTCCGATACCAGCCTGCCGAACCTCTCGAGGGTCTCCATCCACTTCGACTTGCCCTCCTTCAGCTTCTTCTGTGGTTTGTTCATTCGTTTCGACTGGATGCCTGTCCTGAACGGACTGCGCACCCTTCTTTACTCGGGAAAACTTCGCAGGTTCGAGCTCAGGATGCCGGAATATACGAGGGTCTCGAGATGGACGACGGTGCTGCAAGAGCAGGTCAGCGAGTTGGTGGGCAGGAGTGCGGGTATTGAAGGACCCGGGTGCGAGTGGTGTCTGAGTGACACGGATGCTGCCGAGCGTGAACACATGAACGGGCTCCGTTACCCGGTGTCGATGGTTTGGACGGCTCCCAAGGGACAATGGCTGGCGGTTCGAGACTCTGCGGAGGGTGTTGAGGTTCGTGATGTTGAGCATTGTCAAGTTTGCGGGGAGACTTTGCATGAGTTTTTGCGTCCGGGTAGGGCGGATTCTGATGACTTTGTTTATGGACTTAGGTGGCCGCGGGATCCAGATTTTGCATGAGCACATTTGCTGTTGGGGAATATAGATTCTTACGATAAAAATACAATAAACTCATTTTCTCCCATCCTTCCGCCCCCCTATCTTAAGGAATAATCCCCTCCGTCCCAACTTGAAACCTCCTCAACCTCCCCACCGACTCGATCCCCCAACCCAAACCCAAACCCCCCTGCACAGGCCTCACCCCCATAGTCCTCTGCATATACCCCGGCCACCTCGAAGCATAGTACCCCGAAATCGCAATCGTCCCCTTAACCCTCAACCAGCTCAAACTCCTAATAAACTCGACATTCTTCCCCACCCCGCCCTTCTCATCCCAATACACAGACAAATGCATCAAATTGGTCGCCTCGCGCGCTAGCACGGCGAAAAGCTGCGTCCAGGACGGGACGTCTTTGAGGGTGACGGAGGCGTCGATGTGGATGTGTAGGTTTGTGATTCGGGAGCGGGGAGGACGCCGAGCCAGGTGCGGAGGAGGGTTGGATTTGAGACGCTGATTTCGAGGGGGGAGAAAGTGGTTTGGGGTGTGGTGTTGGTGGGAGGGGTTTCTTTCCAGGCGGGTTTGGGGCCGTGGAAGAAGATTACGGGGAGGGGGTCGTTGGACTCGTAGGTGGAGGAGTTGGAGTTGATTGAGAATGTGAGGCTGAGGGGGCGGGGATCTGGTGTTGGTTAGTATGGAGTGGGGAGGTTGGAGTGGGGTGGATACTTGGAACCATGTTGGTAATTGAAGCGTGATGCTTTGATTAAATTATTGATGAGAGAAACAATCAAATTCTTTCATTACCCCGCCAACTCGAAAGCTAGATCTCAAAATTAAGAACTCGAAAGTTGAGAAGAATAGAGGAATAGCAATTGATTTAAGGTAAAATCAAGCCGCTGAGGTAGAAATAAAGAGTAAGAAAAATGAATATGTAGCGGGGTACGGCGAGTTGGTTGAATGACAGGTCATTTTGGCCGGCTCACGACTTGTGAATGCCCTCTCTGTTTGTTTTCACGAGTACTTTGCTCGCCCCAACTGAATCCATTGTTCGAACTCGTCCCAAAGACTTGAAATGCAGAAAAAGCGAAAGACAAGCTGGACGGGAAATACCCATGTTCGGCAGGGAATTGTAGACAAGAACCACTTGAGCTCTCAAATACTGATAAATCTTTTGACACAATTACCACCAGAGGAAGTACTGCAAGTAATCACGAAACGAAAAGGTGAAGAAATTCACCACAGCTTTATGTCGCTGCCCGCTCTGCACCGACCACTTCATCGAGATCTGCCCTGTGGCCCGCGGGAAATCCCCACCCGAGCCTTGTAGCGACACAACGTGGGGGATCTGAGTGCGGCCACGGCCAATAAATTGCTTTTCCGGCCAAGCTGAAGGGAACCAAGATGCAACATGATTCGGTATCGAGGATTCAGGATTCATTTGCTGTCCAACCCTGACTGGACACCCCTGCTGCATAGATAGATAATATCCTGAAATAGGTTTGTGGAACCAGCTCCGAGAGAGAGAGAGAAGTTAGCAAAAGTTTATGACATGACGGCAGTGAAGTAAAGTTCGAACATGCTGCAGCTATAATCATGATTCTATGAACAAGAAGCCTCTGGTGGTCTAGACTCGCGTGTCGGCAGGAGACAACGGTCAACTGCCTTGAAACGGTGAGGAGCCGTGCCGTGTCTACAGTACAATTCCCTCCTAGCGCTACTGCACAACCACAGCCCAATGATATGCTAAACCTCCCTAAGATCAGAGCAGCCATTCGGAACTGCAGGCTTGGCTTCAGGGCTCGCCAACGGAAAGTCCCATCCGCTGTGGCCCCACCAGTGCAGTGTACTGTAGTAGTGATGAATGTCGCCAGATGACCGACTGCTCGCGAATTAAGAGTTTAGTCGTTGCGAGGAGGAAGTAAAGAATCTTCTCTTTTTCATGTGTGAATCTCCTTCACCTGGCTCCTCTCTTCTCCTCGAGATCCTTTATTGTTTCAACCCTGGATCCCCTTCCCTTCCCTTCCCTTCCCTTCCCTTCCCTTCCCTTCCCTTGTGCGTCCCGACCAGGTCTCCGTCAGCACTCAATGTCCAAGATCTGATCTGGCTTCCGTGCGCGATGCAACCCAACATCTGAACCTGTCGTCGGCTACTCGCACATCAGTTCGGCAACTCTGTCAATCGCACAGGGGATGCTGAGAGACCCGCACAACAAACTCACTCATCGGGTACCTGGGTCTCCGGTCACTTCATTATGTACTCAAGTCTTCGCCGGACTCCTTCCTCATCCTCGAGTTCTCGTACAGATATAGATCCATGGTTTGTTGACGTCGCCAACATCATGAACCCAGCTGCTCCGTCACCTCACGATTCTGCCATTTCGGTGACCACGATCCCACCCGAACAAGAGCGAAAGCAGGCAGAATCACAATCACAATCACATCCACAACCCGGTCCCTCAACCTCGACATCCTCGAAACGACTCTCGACCCAAAAATCCTCCTCCCCCAAATCCAACTCTCCCCCACACGCAGGAATACCCTACACCTCCCTCACGCCCGCCGAGCAAGCAGCCCAAGACCTCGAAACTGCCACCGCGGTCACACAAGCGCAACAAGGCATCGAAATCGACGGCGGCGCCGACGGGTCCTCGATACGCGACTACCCCGAATCCGACGACGGCTACGAAACCGACTCCCTAGGCTCAGCGTCGACCTCGCTCGCCAGCAGTGTCCGCAACTACGCCTTTGAGAATGGGAGAAGATATCACCGGTTCCGGGAGGGGAGCTACAATTTCCCCAACGATGACAGTGAGCAGGATCGAGAGGACATGAAGCATGCGATGATGGTTAATCTGCTGGGTGGGAAACTGCATTTTGCGCCTCTTGGGAAGAATCCGCAGAATGTGCTGGATATGGGGACTGGGACGGGGATTTGGGCTATTGAGAGTTTGTTTCCTCCTCTCTTCTGGGAGGGTGCTGGCTGATTGATTATAGTGGGAGATTTATATCCAGGAGCGAATATACTGGGTGTGGATCTAAGTCCTATCCAACCGGAATGGGTTCCGCCAAATGTCAAGTTCATGGTGGATGATGTGGAGAGTCCGTGGTTGAAGCCGTTAAATTACTACGATTATGTACATGCTCGACATACAGTTATGGCTATCAGGAATTGGCCGCTGTTAATGGCGCGAGTTCTGGAGTATGTTCCCTTTTCTCCTTGAATAAAGATGTAAACTGACAAGAAGAAGTCATCTCAAACCAGGCGGTTGGTTCGAACTCCAAGAAATCCACCACTACCCCCAATGCCACGACGGCAGCATGCCCCCCGACCACCCCGTCGCCCAATACTGGGGCCTCATCATCGAAGCCCTGGCCGTCCTCGGCGTGGATTTCAACGCAACCCTCCTCCTGGAAGACATGATGCGCCAAGCCGGATTCGTCAACGTTTCCACGCGCGTCTTCCACGTCCCGATCGGGTTGTGGCCTAAGAACAAAGTGCTGAAGTTGGTGGGGTTGTATTGGAGGACTATTCTGATTGATGGGTTGCAGCCCATTGCGTTGGGGCCGATGACGAGGGGACTGAAGTGGACGAAGGAGCAGGTGGAGGTTTGGCTGGTGGAGGTGAGGAAGGCGTATATGGAGGGGTGGGTGCATTCGCATATGCCTTGTCATATTATTTGTGGGCAGAAACCGGAGGAGGGTGTGAGCTATCCGGAGACGGGATAGGGCGGTCCCTTTTATGTTGGATTAGAGGGAGAAACGAGTCTGGAAAAAGGTATCCGGAGGCGGGGGTAGAGAAGTTGGATATAGAATGTTGGATTTAGAGCGGAAGACACGAGTCTGGAGTTGGATGGCAAGCAAGCAAGCATGGCGTATTGAGGGGACGGGATGTTCACGATGTTTTGGTGGATTACTCTTGCATCTAGCATGGGGCCATGCATGATTTGAATGTTATCGAAAAGATATATATTTATTTTATAATATTCCGCTGAATCTTCTCAGCAAGCTCATCAAGCTCTCCCTTCTTCAGAATCTTTGATTTTCTGAAATATACTTCTCAGCCCGTCTTCCTCCCGTCTCCCCATGCACAAAGGGTCCTCTCCTCTCCTCTCCTCACCCCGAAAAAACGGCCGGCTCGCCTCCTTCCGACACCAAATTCCTTTTTCCCAGCACGCCACAATCACCTCGCATTCAACCCCCTCCTTTCTCATCTTTCCAAAGACACAACACACACAGCGAGGTCAAAGCCCTAATGTACTAACCCTCCGACCCCTACGGCGAAAATCCACCCCGCCAACAGTAGTAGTCACGCAAATTACATCACTCCCGAATCACTACTGTGCTGTATCACCTTGCAGCTCTAGGTCTCACTTCGGTTACACTCCACTGCGTTGCATTGTTAGCTAAGGTATTTCCCGGGACGCTCGCGCTCGGTTAGAATTTCCAGGGGAAGAAGGGAAGGGGTGCGGCCGATGGATGCGGGTTGGGCTTGAAGGGGGAAGGGAAGGGAAGGGAAGGGAAGGGAAGGGAGATAAGGTGTTGGAGCGTTGGAGCGTTGGAGAGGGGACCAATTGTTTGTTGTCTGGTGCTGGGAAGGGTTCGGAGGCAATTGAGTTTTTTAGTGTGCGTGGTGGGTTGGTGCTACAAACGCGTGATTGTCGTGCAGGCTAGGTAGTAGTAGTAGTAGTAGTAGTAGTAGTAGTAGTAGTAGTAGTAGTGCTACGCATTTATCGTTTGTTGTGCGTCCAACATGAGGTTCTGGTGTAATACTGTACTCTACCTACGCATTCTCAGCTCATGAGTCGGGTCAGAAACGGAGAAGCAGAGAGACGGAAAGAAGGACAGGAAGGAAAGACGCTCTTCTTCTTGCGCGGGAGATAACACAGACAAGACGTGGGATGATTTCCAGGGTCCAAGATTGGGTGCTGACCACACCATCACATCACGGCATCCATCCATCCATCCATGCCCTGCAAGCACGGCTTTCTCAGAACGTGCCCGCCAGCCAGCCGGAGACCTGCATATGGAAATTTGAAGATACGAGGCCACTAAGGATATACGCGAGCGCGCGAATCTGGTAACTTCATATCTTGCGTTGCAGTAGGGGTAGGGTATGGGGGAACGCAATACTATCCCCCGGTGTCCATCGATAACCTAGGTACAGTTCTCGGACGTGGATCCTTCTTGGGAAACAGCAGGCATCGTTCGATGGGACGGATGGAAGGTGGAGTTACGTTAAGCACTGACTGACTGCTCGGCACCATCATGTCTGTGCCAGGAAGCACGGAAACTTGCATATTTTCCCTTCCTTCCCTTGCTGGAGTCCTTTCTACTGTATCTGCATCCTTTCTCGAGTCCCTGATTTCGTGCGAGCGTAAGAGCGGGATTCGAGTGAGGTTTGAAAGTACTGGAGGTGGGTATCTGATATTGCAACGGTGATCCCTACCCCCTTCCCCCCTACCAGGGTCCGTCCACGACGCGCTCGCTCGTTACATCAGCCAGGGAGGGAAACGTGGTCTGTCTGCTGTCCCGGGGACGTGGGCTCGGGTTCTCACAGACGACGCATCTTTGTTGTTCTGTTTGTGTGTTTGTATTTGTGTTTGTTTTGGGAAATGAGCCGGACGACGAAAATATATATATTTTTATAGCATGAGGACCATGAAGTTGAGCGGCGGCGCCGCCGCGGGGAGGAGATTCACTCGAATCGTCCCCGTCCCCATCCCCTTCGCGAGGTTTCCTCCCAGTTTAGAAATCAGATCGTCGACGAGGAATTTCGCTGCTGCTTCTGCTGCTGTTGCTACAAAACCGCAACCGGACGCCAAGATGTCGACTTCGCAACTGATCGAGCTGGCGGGTATCATCACGAGGGAGACGGAGAAGTTGGATAGGTTCCTGAAACAGAGTGGGAGTGCGCAGCCGTCGTTCGATGTCGATGGGCCGACCAACTTCCCGAAGATGAGTGACGAGATGAAGAGCGCGAGGGATGAGGTTGTGAGGGCGACGAGGGAGTTGGGGGATCTGGTTGCGGGACCCACGGAGAATATTAGGTGGATGGCTTGGGATGTGAGGGGTCTTTTTATCTTGAGACGATTTGGATGAGATGCTGATGAGTGAGTGTAGCATAACAACTCGCTTTCGCTTCATGCTATCTATCATTACAAGATTGGTAAGCTTTCATCTTGAATTCAAGGACGAAGCTGATCTTTGAAGCACAATCGTTTCCTATCCATGAAACTGCAACCTTTGCTCAGATCGCTGAGAAAGTCGATTTGGATGAAATCAATGTCCGAAGATTCCTCAGACACGCAATGACGAATCGGATCTTCAAAGAAGTCGAACCTGGTGTTGTGGCTCATACAGCCGCAAGTAGAGTCCTAGCCGAAGACCAGATGATCAACGACTGGGTCGGTTTCTGCGTGGAGGATATTTGGCCTGTAAGTGCTCCCTTCTTCTCATGATGACCATACTGACCTCTAAGGCCGCCTCCCGAGTCGTCGACGCCATCAACCTCAACCCATCAGCTAGCGAACCTAGCCAAGCAGGTTTCTGCGTTGCCAACAACACCATCGACGTCGAGCCCATGTTTGTTACTTTCGGCAAGTCACCAAAGCGCGCGAAGCGTATGGGCGGAGCCATGACTTCTTTAACAGGTGGAGAAGGGTACGAGGTCTCTTATCTCGTCAACAACTACGACTGGTCTCGCATCAACGCCTCTTCCGGAACCGTAGTTGACATCGGTGGTTCTCACGGATTCGTCTGTATCGACCTCGCTGAGAAGTACAAGAAGATGAAATTCATCGTTCAAGATCTACCGAAGACGGTCCAGTCAGCTCCGAAGCTCGAGGGGGATCTGGGAGAGAGGATTAAGTTCCAGGTTCATGATTTCCATACTCAACAACCTGTCAAGGGAGCAGATGTCTATCTTTACCGGTGGATCCTACACAACCAGTCAGATCGATACTCGATCAATATGCTCCGGCAACTCATCCCAGCGCTGAAGAAGGGCGCTAGGGTTGTGATCAACGATCATTGTCTCCCGGAACCAGGCACCGAGAGTCTCTGGGACGAGAAGATCATTCGTAGTATGGACTTGGTGATGTTGACGTTGTTGAATGCGAGGGAGAGATCAGAAGGGGAGTTTGAGGATCTGTTCAAGGCTGCGAGTGAGGGGTTGAGTGGTGGGTTTAGGTTCCTTGGTGCGAAGAGACCGGAGGGGTGTAGGATGAGTATTATTGAGGCGGTGTGGGAGGGGGAGGATTTTGGGGGGATTGAGAGCTGATGAGATGGGGAGGGAGGTGGTTTTGTATGTACTATGGATTTATGATACCAGGCGAAGGTGGCGGTAATGTTTATTGTGCGTTGTATCTAGGTGGCTATCAAGTGGGCCGACATTGGAGACCAATGGGTTCCATAGAGAAATGAGATGTCCAGGATCAAGCTGGACCTTCTGCCCCGAACGTTCTTAGGAACGTGCTGGTAACCTCTTTGAGGTAACCAATTGCCCGGTCTGAAATAGACATCAAATGTGTTGGGAGATCATGCAAAGGGCTGCCTGGTTTCTTTTAGTGTTAAGTCACATGTTCATATCTGTCCCCTTCCTCCATGCTGACGGTGCACTTGTTGCCACATCTCGACTTTATCAACACCAGACAATACAAAATTACAAGACGATCTTCAATTACGATACCGTTTACTAGTTGCTATTGATGAGCCGATCATGTTCCTCCAACTCCCAGCCCTCCTCTGCGCCTTCACCCTCCTCCACCCATGCCTAGCGACCATCATCCGCTGCCTCCCCTCGGACTACCCCCTCAACCCCATCATCGACAACATCTGGGAAGACTGCGGTTTCGAAGGCCCACTCCCCTATATCGGCGACGGTCCATCTCCTATCCAGACCATGACGTTCAATTTCTGGGACGAACGATCAGCAAATGCAAGTAACCTCTGGCTCAACTTCTTGATCAGCGATCGAGCAATCCCAGCAAAGGGAGGCATGTTCAATAGGAATCATGTCAAGGAAGTGACTCTCAGGGGTTTGAACTGGCAGGGATTATTGCCGTTGGTCGAGCATGTGTTTGAGCGGCTAGGCGGGCTGGAGGTTGTGAGGTGGGAGATGCATCAACCGATTTCTGACGCCATATTGAGATCCTTCGAGCAAATTTCTCCAAACCCCAGAATTTTCTACGATTTACAAAGCTGGGGCGGAGGTCCAGCCTGGAGCTTGACTAATTCCTCCTTGCTTTACAGCTTGAAAGCAGATATCGAATGGGCAGATGAAGCGAATTACGAAGCGGTGGATTTCGTGTTCGCTGCTCTGGCGAATGCGACGGGGTTGAGGGAGTTGGATTTGTATCTTCATCATGAGGGGTGTGTTGTTGGTCGGGATACGCCGCAAGCTTTCCCTTTTGCTGGGTATCCTGATGTGCGGTTTCAGCCGTTGGAGGTTCTGAGGTTGGATGGGTATAAGCTTGATGAGAGTGAGGATGGAGGGTGGGAATGGAAACAGAGGGGGAGGGCGCCTTGGAAGGCGCCGAGTTGGTCGGATTGGTTTCGTGAGAAGTGGTTTGAATGGTCTCGGAAGAAGTGGTTCGGCGAGGTTGGAGAAAATGAGGCGACAGAGTCGAACAATAGACGAACGAATCTGGAAGCTTGGTTGGAGGTCATGGATTGGAGTCATCTGCATACGTTGCATTTGGCCTGGCCATCGAAGGCTACTCTGAATCACCTCCAAGGTCAAACTCTTCCTGCGCTGACGAACTTGTCACTAGCAATCAGCGACTATTTTGGGGATGCAAAAGCACAGGATATCATCCCGTTCTTGACGAACACCGCACAGCCTCTTCGTGGAGTGATCATCAAGTCCTCGCAAACTGAACTTGGTGATCCTATTCTCGAAACTTTCATCGCGGCGCCGAATCTGACGCAAGAGCTGCGCCAATTTTCTTACCGTCATGGCCCAGAACTTGAAGACAAATCATTTCTCAGCCAAGACCTAATCTCAAAATTCCTCCATTCAACACCCAGCCTCGAGAGTCTGGACATCGAACTTCCTCGAGATGTGAATACCTCAACGGACACAGGACTTTTCAGCAATCTGATAAACTCTCCTTCCTTGAAGAAAACCACCCTCCGTTTCCCGTCCCCGGATCTGGACTACCAAACCATGCGATGGGATGATTCCGGGAGTCAACTTTCCATGCAATATCATGAAATGAGGCGCAACTACTACACATCGAACGGGACGGATGATGAAGCAGATCCACTGTTTAACGAAGACACGGCACTTGCGATGTTTAAGAAAATGAGGGCTAGGAAGCGAGGAGCTGAGTTGAAGGAGTTGGAGTTGTATGTTGGGGATTGGGAGGATAGGGATTTTCGTGGGATGATGGGACGGGTTATGGTAAGGGTGGCGTATTGGGGGTGTTTTGTGGTAGATGGGGCGGAGAGGTGTGAAGGAGGGCAGATGAGGTTGCTTGAGTGAGGAGGGAGAGGCGATTCTTGGTAGGTTTGCTGAGGGTGTGGGTTCTTATGGCTGGGGTATTGGCCAGCGAGGAGGACTTTTCTTTTCGAGCGAGTCAGAGAACTTCAACTTAATGTAGGTGATTCCTGTTAAGATGGATCAGTGAAATGCATTTCTGATCGGGAGTAAAGTGTTGTTGTAGGATGTGGAGGAGGATCTGTGATGCTGATTGGGCTTACCTAGAGTAAACTTCGAGAGAGGTATTGGAAAGTCAAGACCATGGTAGTCTTTGAAAGCACAGAGCTGGTGCTATCATGAATTTGATCCCCATTTAGAACTTAATCTCTGGCGAAGAGAGTGATGACTTCGAAAATCCGATTCTTCATAGAGGCCCGAGTCCTCGGAATTTTGAGTGCTTGGTAGTCCTTTTTGCCCAATGTGACACATAATAGCCTATTGTGTAGACCAGAAGTTGCCTCTGGTGCTGAAGGACACTAGATCCGGGGAAATGGTCGGCCCGGTCTTCGAAGTGGTCGAGACGACCGCTGTTTGTCCAAGCGCGATCTACAACCCCTCCATAACCCAACCTAAAAGCTCAACAACCTCAACCCAAGCACCGCACACTCTCCCGCTCTTGGCTTTGAGTCCAATGACCTTACCTTTTGTCTCTCTCTTCTCCATTCGTCGACAATCAGCTTCTCAAGATGTCCTTTGCCATGGACAAGTCGCGTCCAACGCGTGTTGAAGCTCCAAGGAAATCACCATCGATCGTAATCACAGTAAGAAAGACCGATCTGTAGCCTGCAAGATGATTGCTAATCCCCAACAGGACAGATGAACAGAGTCAATCGCGAAGACAACTAAGACAACTCACCTGAATTCGATCTCAGCATATCACCTGCAGACACCACCTGGCAGACACTCATACATTTGGAAAGAAGCTATTCTACAGCAAGGAAAACATTATGGGTTCCAACGCCAACCATCCTGATTACAGACCAGAAGCAAGCATCCTCCAAGCACAAACCCCAATGAAGTGGCAAAGCAGCAAGGAACAGCAAGCAGTAGATACAAAAGGCAAAGCAAGCTGCAGGCAGCCTCCAATATCTGGTCAGTGGTGACGGAACAGATTACGATCAAAGGAAAATTATGCTAGTCCAACAGAAACAAAGGTAGATCAACACAGGTTTCCAAGCGTGGCAAGGCAGCGCCAAAACCTGAAAGATGATTGAGGACCAAAAGCTAATTCGATGTAGCAGATCTTTGGCTGTTTTGCTTTCAGTCGATATGTACGATTGGTACCCAGCTTTCCTGGTTGCTTCATACTTTTCGGCTGTATCTGAATTTGCGATCGGTATCTTCTCGGTGCTCTTCTAAGACTCGTCCTTATTCTCGCCCTCGTCATCCTCGCCGATTGCTCCCAATACCGGAGTCGTGTTTGGAGGTGACAGTGTAGGGACACCTGGTGAAGTTGGTACAATTGGAGTAGATGCTCCCGCAGGACGAACGAAAATCGGGTCACCAGTCTTGGGGATGAGTGTTACTGTGTTGCTTCGTCGATGACCCTGACCGCGAGCTGGTCCAGCTCTCGGGCCTGTGGCAGGAACCAGGGCTGGGGTGGCATGGCGTGCTTGGTGAATGATGCGATCTCTGTCAAAATTAAAACAGGGATCGGTGCTAGCATGATGACCAACACTGCCAGTAGAAGCGTTGGCTGTGCGGATCCGGTGCGGGGGGACATATTCGTCGTCGCTTACCAGTTCCAAGTAATCCAATGGTGTGGGCGTAGTGGACTTGGAATTGGTGGCCTCAGCATTGGTGGACTCGGCATTGGTGGGAGGACTGTTGGACTCGTGAGCTGGCTCAACTCTAGCCTGTTGCTCGAAGACTCTAGCCAGGTCGTCGAGGCTGGAAGTCACCTCTGGCAATGGACGAACTGGAGCTAATGCACTATTAGTCTTCTTCTTTTCATATCTCGAACCACCAGCAAAGAATTCGCTTCCTTGATGGTGGCGATATTGTGGATTAGTAGATTTCAACGTACCTGGGGATGCAACTTGAGCAGGAGACGGGACAGGTCGCTCCACTCCTGGGTTTCCGGCGGAGCTACAAGTTTGCTCATCATCTCGCTCATCAGCGCCATCGAACGACGAAATAACTCGCTCTTTCTTCCCCTCCTTCTTCCGAGTACCATCATCGTTGAATCCAACTGGTACGAAAGTGTCCTTGATAGTTGTTTCAACGTTTGGCACTTCAGTGTTAGTTGCTCGAGCTGCATTCGCCAATTGGGCATCGGATTCCCGAGCATTGAAGCTCTGCCAAGCGTCGCCAGGTCCACCCGTGACTCTGCCAGAAGCTCCTCTCGGTACAGTGGGGGCCGTGGGTGCATTTCGAGTGTTGGTGATTGGGCGAAATTGACGAGCAACACCGGGCTGGTATCGTTGGATATAACCTCTGGCTCTGTTGGAGTTGCCACGATTTGCAGGCGGGTGGAAAGCGGCTGCATCGGGGTTGAGAGCTGCCTTCTTCGGAGAGGGTTGAAAGGAATTTGCGTTCGGGTTTAGAGATGCGCTCAGAGAAGGTCCAGACGAAGCGGCACTTGGATTCGGAGGAGCACTCGGTGGCGAAGGCCCAAATGAGGTCATAGAGTATCCATCGTCGAGAACAAGTCTGGCAATATGAGCTGATCGCTCCTGTCGACTGGTAAGGCCACGACCGCCAGCTCTCGCGTTTGGTCCGCTTGCAGCTGGAATTCTGGAATGGGATTGAGAGCCACCGCGAGATGACTGATCTCCCCGTACAAGACCACGTCCACGGCCTCGACCGCGAGAACCTCTGGATTGAGGAAAACCCCTCGATGGCTGAGATACTCTTGGTGCACCTACATCCGGAGTATTGGAATGGATGGAAGAAGGCATGCGAGTCGACTGAGCCATTCCACGAGCAAAGCCCCGACCACGAGTGTTAGAAGCTCCAGGACGGATGACAGTGGCCGGAGTTTCAGGAACAGCAGCGGTCAGAGGTTCCGGGCTTGGTTGGTCTGGTGGATTTGCCTCTGGAATACTGGGAGGAACTGAAGAGGTTGACTCTGGGACACCCAAGACAACGTCAACGTCCATGCCAAGACCAATATCCCGAATACCTGGGAGTAGTTCGCCAACCTCAAGAGCACATGCCTCGCACTTGCACTCCTCTCCACACTCTGTTGAGCAATTGTGGCCGCACTGCAACTTTCGTTCGCAAGCATGCTTGCAAATTACTTGGGCGTGGTCAAAAGGGTGACAAGTATAAGTGCAAACATGTCCACACAGCAGCTGGCCTCCGCACTTCTTTTTACATCCACCAGCAAGCCCATGCCATTCGCAAGGTTCGAAGATATTTGTCTTGGCCTTGTGGTTTTGACAAACAAGGGGTAAACCCTTATTCATGTCGAGGAAGCCTTCGTCCTCCAGAGACTTGATAATCGGAGCCCACAAGGAGTCTCGGCCGATATGGTCCTCGGTCGTCTCTGAAGTTGTCAATGTGATCGCATTTCCGAACATGTAGAGACCACGGCGAGCTCTCGAAAGGGCAACCACAACTCGATTTTGATTGTCCAGGAAGCCTACACGGAAGTGTCTGTTGCTGCGAACAAGAGACAGGAGGATGATATCATTCTCCTCTCCCTGATAAGAGTCTACGGTGAAGACCTTGATGACTTTGGCAGATCTCAATGTGTCGTGTCTGCGAATATCCTTCAATATTTGCTTTCGTTGGCCGTTGTAGAACTCCAGACTGTTAGTTTGTACCAATGTGCCTCAGATAGGGACATTCTTACCGTCAGGACTGTAATCTTATCTGGGTCTGTGCCATTAAGGACAAGGTAATTGATGAATCCGACAATCATCTCGGATTCGTCGTAATTAAGTCGACTGCCATCTTGATTCACGGTCTCCGGAAACTCGTGTTGGATGAAATACAGATCCTTCTCCATTCCTGGCACATGCGGACGATCGACGACTCTGTCGAGCACAGATGGGTGATCGGTCAAACCTCGATAAAAAGGCTCCGGCTCGAGAGTTAAGAGCTTTCTAATTTCGGGGACCATTCGACGCTGCTTGTTCAGCATTACGTAGGGGATCGAATTGTTGATCAGTCTCTCGAAGAGACTGATCTTCATATTATATGGCTCTTCTTCAAGTGCCTTGACGTTGCAGGTGGCCTGCAGTTGCTTATGATCTCCGACAAGGGCCAGCTGTTGTAGTCCCTTGATCAGACCGGCCGCAATCGCAGCCTCTAACGTCTCCGCAGCCTCCTCAATGAGCAGTGTACGGGATCGAAGTGCGGAAAGCAGGGCTCGATACTTTGCGAGACCTGTGGTCGTACATCCGATGACTTTAATGCCAAGATATCGAATGATTTTTAGGTTGCAAATAGACTGGCTCTTGTTAACCTTCGGCAATTAGGTTGGGTCTGGGAAAACTTACCTTGGCCACTTGATATTCTTGAACTGCCAACTTGTACTTTACCAAAGACTTTCGCAGCTTGCTTTGGATTGATCGAATCAATAAGAGTTCGAAACCACGATACCATCTACCACGTTCGTTGGGTTGAACAAGGTTGAGATCCTTGAGTGCTCGCACGTCTGCGGAGATTCTAGATGCTGAAATTCCTGTTGCAGCCAATCCCGTCTCCTTTCTCCCAAACGGGATCCAAACACCTTGTAGACCCTCGTCGGCATCATCTTGCAATGCAGCAATGTTTTCCTGCAGATTTTGGTATTGCTCGACTTCAAGATCTACTTCTTCTTCAAGAACACCGAGATGCTTATTAGGAGCTCTGGGCACGGGGATAATTTGGTCGTCGCCCAGCCCTAGAGACATGTTAGCAATCTCGACACCATCATGCAACCATTGACTTACACTCGCGAAGATCGACATCAATATGCTCTGCGACACCACCATATCTGCCTTCCTCATCCTCATCGTCTCCCCATCCTGTGCTGTTCAGGGAGGAGCGTTGGGCCTCGCTCAAGATACCATGTTCAACTAAGATCTGGGCAGTCATGATCTCGCCATTCTTCAACGGATGAACGATTGCCTCGATCTCGTTGCAGAGGTTCACATAGGTTGTATGTGCGATACGGAGCCCTTGACGAGCGTCTTGAACATCGCGGTTTGCCTCTCTTAGCTCGTACAAGGTTCTCTTCCTAATTTCTGTATTATCCTTGGCAGAACGGCCACCAAGTCGCACAAGATTCGGCTCGAATTTCATGATATGGTTGAGTAATTGGTCGAGTGCATGATTCGTCTGGGCCGAGACGATGATTGGAGGGTCGCTTGGCTTTAGATTCGCAACGAGGACCTTGAGAGCAGCGATTGACACAAAAGTCTTTCCAGTACCTGGAGGACCTTGGATAATCGAAACGGGTTGCGTCAACAGAGCCTTACAAGCTAGAAGCTGCGAGGTATCCATCCCATTGTTGACATAGCTTGGGAAGTTCTGGAGAACATCGACATTGCTAAGGTCAAAGGTATCGTCGGTGTCTACCAGAGTATTCTCAAAGCCTTCCTTCCTAGGTGGTTCAAGCCGTGTGAGATCGAAGAAAGGGTTTTCCTTGACATAAGCGGGAGCCTGGCTCTTGGATGTAAGCTTGACAACGGTGGTTGATAATGGGATCCTGTATCAGTCAGCAGAGTCTCTGAGTGGTATTTGGGTGGAGGCATACCCTTCCGTCTTTCCAAGTTGAAGTCCGGCCAACATGTGGCGAGATGCTTCGAAGAAACCTTCGCAAGCTTCAACCATCGTCCATTCTACAAATAATTAGCAATTGCTCACTTTGGGGACCATTTCGAATACCTTCACAGCAGTCAATGTGTGCTTCGTTGAACTCTCCCCAGAAAAGATCAATAGTCGGAGGATTTTGATCCAAGCCGCCAAAGATGGGTCGAGCTGCGACGATGGCAACCTTACAGATTGTCTTAAAATTATCGCTGCTTGGAGACAATGCAACCATGCTGCCTTGCATCAATCGCGTAGACTGCTCCCAGCGGATTTGCTTTGCAGCGCGCTCGGTAGAGAATTCCACTCGGGTGGCTGGTCCATTACGAGTCAGCAAAATACCAGTGGGATATACCTGGTACTGATTAGCAAGACACTTTATAGAACTGGGGACAGATAATTACGTGGGTATAAACTCTGATACTAGCATCATCAAACATTTCTGGATTCTCCTTGAAAGCCTTAACTGCGTTCCTCAACGGGGCAATGGCGTCTTCTCGGAGAATTTCAAAATGTGCCTTGAGATATTCGCTTCTGGAGTCCCAAGGACCGTCAACGATGTTGGTAGGAAGTTGCGGGTCATAGACGGGATCGAACTGATAGTCATTCCATTGCTCTTCCGGCTCGGGCTTGTCATCTCCTGGGGGGTTGATCTCCTTGCTAGAGGGAATCTCTGGGAGGATAAGCCATCCGTCGTGCTCAGCGACCTCGTCGGTGCGCCAGGCTCCGCGAACATGTCTCTCAAGGATGACTCTGGCCGCAGTGGTTTCTTCCACGCTAACACCTGAAACCTTCGAAGTCATTGCGACGATCTAGCTTCAATGTTAGCTGGTGACCTCCAAAGATGGTACCAACGAAAGTAGGGTGTTGATGATGCTTGACGAGAAGGAGCGAGTGAAGGAACACGCCGAGGAAGCTGCCTCGAAGATCGAAGACATTGGAATTGACTTACTTTGTATCAACTCAACAACGAACAAATCTCGCACGACAACCAGTGCGAAGATCGGCTTGGGAGATCAAGAGCCTGTGGAGTGTCAGTGACAATGATCCCAAACGCCTTTGTGGTTGTGGAGGCGCTGATGTTGAATTCGATGAGGCTGGTGATGGGAAATGGGTGCCAAGGAGTTGAAACAAGATTGATGGAACGCAATCCATGCTCATTGATGTTGAGGGAGTGGATCGAATCTTACCTGATCACTCTCGTGCGTCGCCGCGATTGTTATTGACCCAATTGTGTGAGGGCAAGGATGGGAAGAGTACAGGATGATGTAGACAGTCAACGTGCTCGCGAAGCTCAGACGAGCAGATCTATTTCAAGAGAACGTGTCAGTACGTGTCAGTGTGTGAGGGGAAAGCCTTGAGCTGTGTGAAGGAGTCTGTTGCACGAAGGTGGAGGTGGAGGTTGCCTTTGCGTTCAAGATTGCTCAACTCGGAGCGCCGTAGGAATCGCTCTGGGAAGCAAGCTCTGAGTGTGAGAACGTACCTTTGAATTGAATTACAGAAGCAGGGATCCGATTTGTGTTTGTTGTATTCAAAGAATGTTGCTACAAAGAAGTTGCGGTTGCGAGGTAGGAGTTGTGTTGTGGGTGGAAGAAAAAAATCCGAGGGAGGAAGGCAGCCAGGCTTAGCGCTGGAAATGGCAGCAAACACCACCCCTTCGCGTGATTGGCCGACCCAACCCTGCAAGGCTTTGGTGTGATTGAGATACTTTATGGGGATGTTTGAGTCTTGGATTGGGTTTGGATATGGTGGAGAGGAGTTTGGCAAGCAAATTAACTCACAAAGATGGGCTGTTTGATACAGGACAATTGCTATCTTCGGGTATCTTATTTCGGATCTTTTGCTGTTCTGCACGCCATGAACAAGTAGCAGAACATGATGCAGCTTCTTCATTGAGGATTCGAGCAGACCTAGAGAGTCACGGAAGCAAACTGTGAAGTTGCTATTCAGTCTGTCTTCTACAATTCTACAATTCTACAAAATAGCCATCTGAGAATCTTCTATCTTCGTCTGGCTTGAAGATTGAGTGTATCTGATCAGATTACCAGCCATTCGAGGGTGCTTGTGGCTGCTGTGTATCCACCAGGCCCAAAGATCACCACAAAAGGTTGGAAGGTGTCACAGAACACTCCATGTTCCTCCCAGTAGCCCCCTAATGGTCAGCGAGGCCAAATACAGCTCCCGCGGGCCCATTGACAACGTCGTCACTTCAGGTCAGCCACCGATTGGAGTTCTACCATGGTGATCCTCTGGCACCCTCGGGTATAAGAAAGCCCCTCCTCCCACTTCCAACTTTCTTCCTCCATCTACTGTCGACGCTGCGCCAGAAGGACCACAGTGGAGGAGAGAAGTCCTTGCGTAAAAGAGTATGCCTGGGTATTGTACTGTGTATCTCCTCCGCCGATTCACACGAGCCATCAAGCTAAGCTACACTGTGGATCATGGTCTTATTCCACCATTTCTGTATGATTTGTAATCCAAGCATCTGAAGCAGTCTATCTTGACATTGCTTGGGCTGCAGCCAAGTCAGCACCAAAGCCCTGCCAAGGTTGGGAACTTACCCGATGGAGATGTCCTGTTAATCTTAGACTTGCGGAAAGACTTGTCAAGAAAAATTAAGGGTGATATTGGCTACGAATCCAGCGCCCTGATAACCAGATCTTCCACCAACCAGTATTCTCCTCGTAATCAGCTTCGTTTGTGTGGTCATCCTGTCGTTGAGATAGCCATTAGTTGTATCTCTTCTGATCAAGGAGAGATATAGAGAGATGGAGAGATGGAGCGAAATTGGTATACCTAGCAGCTGTTCACAATACAGTGCCACTTTTTGTCTCCATAGGACTAGTTACTGCTGCTTCCGGTATCGTTGTCGACTAGGATTGTGTAAAAGTTCGGGATTCTGTGCAGCAGTACCAGTTCTTTCCCGTCCCTGGTTTGCTTCATCGATCGAGCCGTACTGCTCACTTGCCCAGCTTATGTGAGGTGTAGCCTCCTCGAAAGAGAAGGTATTGCTTGTAGTCCAGCACCAGTGTTGTGAAAGTCGCGGCAACAAACATCAGACCTGGACTTCAAGGGCCCGCAGCCTTGGCGCGAATGGACTATCAATGAAGTAAGGCTGCAAGGCAAGTCTCAGAGGAGGTCTTGGAGGCTGCGTCGTAGACTTTGCAGCAAGGTCTGATTGAATGAGACCTTGGAGAAGGAAAAGTCACTTTGGCTCTTTGCGATTTACCTGAGATTAAGACAAGGTGGTGGGTCTACACGCTTTCTACATTGCACTCATGTGAACAGTGGACAAAATCGCGGAATGAAGCGCCAACATGGCAGGCCTCTCTTTTGTTTGGCCTTGTTAAAACGTCGTTTTCCCTATCATGCTCAAAGATATTTCGACGTCCGCCCGCTTCTGGGAGCAATGCGAGAGCACAAGTAAGTCTCTCGAGACGGACAAGAAGAAGCCGCTGGTGATTCGGATGTCGACCTGAAGTGCTGAAAGCTAATATACAAGCTGCTGTGGCTGACAATGGGCTTGAAGCTCACCTGACTATAGTCGTGACGGCAATCTGGATAATGAATTCCTATGTCACAAGAGATTGTCTAATCCTGATTGGGGGCATACTCTTGGTATCTTCAGGTAAAGCCCGCCCCCAAACATCCAGCAAATGGATTGAATCGGAGTCATTGGAGGAAGATGAGGATAAGAAGAATTACTTAATATCTGGCGGGTGCTTAGAGGTTCATGGGAAAACAAAAGTCCGAACGGTTTAAGTTCCTTTCTCCCGATTGGATTTTGGCTGTCCTTTGATATTTGTACAATCGCGCTGCATATGGATTCCTTTCTACGTAGACTTTAGATGAGTTCGGCTGCTGTTCATAATCGTGGCAGGACGCCACAGGTGGTTTGTTTTTAGAAAGGTGTCTTAGGCTCGAACCTCAAAGTCTGTATGATTTCTAAAGTTCTGAATTCAGGCAAACGGATTTCGAGTGCTAGCTTGCGGGTAACATTGACAGTAAAGTGTTTTGTAACGTATTGAAGCAGTGATTGGAGAAAGTACTCTATGAGGAGGAGGACGGTAGAGGTGTAAGTCTTCGTCGCTTTGGTAAAAGAGAGATAGTGTAGAGTCATTAGAAAATGAGTTCTTAATAAAAATTTATCCTGTAAGTCAACACCAAGCTGCTAGTTTTCTTGCCAATCATCTTGCAATTCCAGTGAGCTATGCTACCAACATGGACTGGAACCAAATACTCAAACAGTGTCAAAGATTTGTTTTTCAAACTTGTTAAATGCATTAAACCGGAAGATAATACGCCATAGATATCTTCTTTTCACTCTTGATCCTTTGAAGGACATGTCTTGTCAAAAGTAAAAGTACTACTATCTCAAAGACTGGTCCTTCTACAGCCAGTGATCCTTAGTGTATTCCGGCATCGGCTTACATACAAGTGCAGATGCATTTGGACCCTTTCTTAAAATTGTAAGGGGATATTGTGGTCTTTAGAATTTTCTGTCTGATTATTTTCCATAATCTCTCTGTGAAGTGGCCAACATAATACAAATATGGATTTCAGGGGCTCGGCTAATTCGGCTAATTCTTCCCCTTTCGATCAACGACAAAGTAAGATCTTACCTCCATAAATGTAAACATTGTTAAGAACTATTCAAAATACCCGCAGCGCTTCCACTTTGAAGTTCTTCACAGAACATAATTTATAGTCTAGAATAAATTTGCACGTCCAGCCTCTCGGTAAGCTGTTTTTGTGCTTGAAAATTCCAACACTCCTAATTCTGTTGCAAAGTGATGAATGTGACGAACAGAATTTGAACGTATTGAACGACAAACCTTGGTAGGATTCACACATATATCGTAGCACCCCAGTAACAACTTGATTTCCAAATTATCTCTTCTCACATGAGTGCCCCAATTTAAAGTGGAGCTTCCGAGGTAGTTCGCCTCGGGACTTGCAAAGGAAATCCGGGGTCTAGCTCTGTAGATCATGCATCGTCACAAGTTAGTATCCACAACGGACTCTCATCCGAGCTTTTGAGATGGGGACAGTTGATACAAGATAATAGTTGAGCTAGAGTGGAGCGGATATATGGATCGAGATGGCCACCTTTTTGGAACATTCCTCCTCTTAGTATTCCTATGAACTCGCGAATTGAGACTTTATCTAATCACTGAAACCGTCACCATGTTCAAATTACCTCTCCTCGTCCTTGCTACCTTTCTGGCCTCTCTTCTTGCTTCTCCCATCTCGCCACCCGAAGCTCTCGCTGCACGTCAAAATACTGGTACGTCATTCCACAAGGTCAACATTGAGAGCACATCCATACCTTTCTATTTTCTGTCTGTTCAGCACCAGATAATTAACCTTCCCAGGATGCTACTGCGGCACTATAACAGGCTCCTCCTGTGGTTCACGTACCTCCTCCGGCGTCTCCCTCTCGGGTGACTGCTCAGGGAATGTCCTCTACTACTGCTCAGCACGATTCGGAAATGCGGAGGTCGAGGATACTTGTTTGATCTGTGATGCGAGTGGTCAGGATGGATATGATAGTTGCGCACTGGGGTTGGGTGTCAGTAGTAATGGGACTTTGGGGTTATAGGGGATTGATGTGGAGAGATGGATCAAGGGAGGAAGGGGGTGAAGAGAGACAAGGATCGGGGGAAGGAAAGAGAGCCATGGCACGGAGACGATAACATGCTTTTTTCACGGGGATCACATTACATTGAGATTGGAAATAGATATGATAGACCGTACGTTCGTCAGACAAGTGACATTGGCTATCCAGAACCTTGCACCTTCAACTCCAAAATCATATAGCTGGATGCTATGCCCATCGCCATTTTCCACTTTATCCTACAACGCGTACACGCTGCTCCACCGGGTGGCAGTCAAACTCCTCTGTATTGGCTGTGTGGTCTGATTTTGCAGCTGTACATTCACAAGAGCTCTGCCGTCCAGCTCGCTACGTACCGACATGTCGCTCAGACGCATTTGCACCAGAAGAGTGCTATTCGGATGCCCCAGGATCGCTCGGCTCGTTGATTGTTCCTTCATTGTAGAGTTTGTTCTACAGACCACCGACGAGCGGGGTAAAAGGTATGAGAGTCGTTGCGCGATGGATATTGATGCCAGCCTTCATTTTTGCTGTGATTCGTGATCATCTCTCAAGGCGAAACTCCAATCTCGTATCCAATAAGTACTTCGGTCGTGCTTCCCTCCCATCCTCGATTTCCAGCTGCAGAAAGCATGTATTTGCAAGTCGGATCAACATGCAAAGCGCTGATGACTCCTGCTCTCGGCGGACCAGGAACAATGAGGAATGGTACAGTTGAATGCTTGTTCGTTTGAGGGGCCTTGAGATCATAGAGACGAAGAATATCATGTGAAGCACTGCAATTCATTAGCTTTGAGTTCGAGAAAGAAAGACCACTTACCATATCAAATGCCGCCCATTGGGCATTGCCCGAAGAGCACTAACAGCACCACTACCTTGAGGAAATTTGAAAGTCCTCTCTGCGTTCTTCAAACCTTTATGTAAACTAAATTCTTCAACCGTTCCATTTCTTCGCCCAGCATAAATGAAGTTGCCATCTGGAGACCAACATGCAGCCATGCACCATGGAGGCACACCGGTCCTTGTAGGTATTCTCGCAACAGGATTCGGCTGCCGTCTATCCCAGATCTGAAGAGTACCGTCGATCGAAGCTGCTAGAAAGGTAGAATCAGAGGTTGCAACAGCGTCTTGTGTTTCAGCAACAATAGTTGTCGTTTCTGGAGCTTTTTGGGTAGATCCATTGGATTGTGTAGAAGGTTCAGCCTTTGTGCCATTCATCTGGCTTTCTGGTTGTTGCACAGCTGGAGCTGATTCGTTGTCTGCTGGGGCATCTCCCATAGTGAGGTCTCCCTGCGCATCAATATGGTCTTGATTGTCGAGACTTGACTCAATGGCTTTCGAGAACTCATCATCATCGTCGCCAAATACACCCCCAGAAGGTGCACCATCTCCAGCAGTCTCTCCAAACAAAGAATTGTTGTCACTTCCTCCTCCAAATAAAGAGTCCGTGGGAGATCCTGGAGCATCTTCATTGCCTTCTTCTCCATTGGTATGATTTCCATTCGATAGCCCGTTCAGAAGGGGTTTACTATCGTTATTACTTGAAAATGTCCCATTCATCGGTACTGGGTCTCCCGATTCTTCTGGCACTGGTAAACTCGAAGCTGGCCGTATCTCAATCGCAGATATTTGACTTCCACTTCCTTCAAATGATCTCTTGATTTGTCCAGTATTGAGATCCCAATCAAACACATTCTTATCCCAACTTCCAGACAAAACAGACTTCTCGTCCTGGGCCAACGTGAGAACTGAGACCGCAGACTTATGCTTGTGCAAGAAGTTTATTCGCTTCCCTTCATCGTGTCGTACGGAGTATAGGTTGATGCATCCTGATTCCAGTCCAGAGAGCATCCACAACGCCTGCGATTGTACAGCTAACGAATAAACTGGTGAAAGTGGTGGATCTTCGCCCTGAACCTTCGAATTCGGTTCCTCATTATCCCAATAGCTCATCAGAACACCAGCTTTGACCACACTATCCACGAAGGGATGTCGTTGAGCTACAGTCAAAAGTGTCTTCCCATTGACTGTTGCAACTCCATCGTATTTCCTTATGTAGCAATCTGATCCTCCAGTGAACCAATATCTCATATCTGGAGTGGCTGTGATTGCATTTATAGAGGTACTCTGCGGGGCTGCCATTGTAGGTACAATATCATATTCGGACGCAGTAAGGGCTTCAGGCCTTACTTCGTATCGCATCTTGGGGGAAGGCAGAGGTGCGGATGGTTGTCGAGGAGAGGCAGATGTTCGAGTAACAACTGGTCTAGGATGTGATGTAGGCCCAGCGCCATTGACTTGACTCATTATAGGAGTATCGTCTGAACTTGTATTGGTTGTAGGAAGGCTAGGTCTTCGAGTTCGATTTGAAGGTTCGGGGCCATCATCCTCGTCGTCTCCTCCGTCTTGATCCTCATCTCCATTATCCTCGTCATTCTCGTCGTCGTCTCCATCACCATCCGCATCTGCATCTTGGTCTGGATCCGGTTCGATATCTTCTGCATCTTCCATCAATTCATCCTGCTCATTGTCCGAGCTATTGTTAGACCCTAGAGAAGTTAGGTATGCTTCTATTGTTGGAGGTGTCAGACATGCCTCGGTCATCATCATCCAGAGAGAAGCCTGGCATCTTGAATGCTTATGAGACTGACATGCACATTGTATTCGTAGGATGCCGGCCCCACGTACTGTAAATATTGGCGCGGGGATACGTGACGCCTTCGACAAGAATATTTTCCTAAGCCAGGAAGTTTTGCTGCCGAAGGAGCTTGAAATGCTTTCGCGTAGCCAATCTTTTGGCAGACAATTGTAGGACAGAGACAATCAATGGGCTTGTAACTGGTGAAGCAAGATCACAATAGTGATACTGCTAACTGAAGTCAACGCCAATTGAATGCCAAGACCCTGTGCGGCCGCATCGTTGATCACGTGAATGGTTTTGCTTCAAAATGGGGGTGCGGACACAACTCTCTTCACTCTGCCTCAACTAATCACCAAAAGGACGAGAAACCAGTATCTTGTGGTCCCCAGGTGCTCCCACCTTTGCTAGAATGTTACTCACAAGCATACTCGACTTATGGACTGGAGTGCACTCCCCTCAATGGGGATCTACTTGTTTGGAAGGACTTTCATTTGTCGACTTTCAGACACTATTCAGACATCATTGAGTATAATTGCTGGTCATAATATCATTCTTTGACCTATTGTTACAGACCGACCCATTACGAAGAGACTTTAAATCCAAAAGGCTTCCCAAATTATTCAACGATGAAGATAACTTCTGACACCCTTCTCGAGAACTAAACCAACAACACCAGCACCCATGACAGTCCAAGTCCATGGATTACTGATTTCCTCAGGCTTCGGCCAGAAGCTGTTCTTTGTGCGCTTATACTCCAAAAGTTGCCCATGTTTCTTCTGGCTTTCCTTGACATAACGTTGTTCTTGAGATGTCTCATTTTCGGCATCGCCACCAGCAAACCGAAGGAAAGCATAATTTGCAACGGGACCGAGAAGTGCAAGTGGATGCATGATACCAGCAGACCATAGAAGGAGAGGGAAGGAGGCATGGACGAGGGCATCACCAAGATAACTATTGTCTGTCAGCAATGACGACATGGAAAAAGATCAACTTACTTTGGATGTCTGACAATGCTCCAGACACCTTCACGATTCAGATCATCGGGTTTCTCCTTCTTTTGAGCGGCTAGTTGAATATCGGCAAGAACTTCCATCGCGAATCCAGTACTGAACATGGCTACGGCAAGACCATGCGTATATTCAGGATGAACATGCAACGGAGATGCAAAGGCACTGGCGTCGATAGCACGGAATGGAAGCGTGAACGGCAGAGAAATGACAGCTTGACAGAGGGCTTCGGGTAAGAAGAGCGAGAAGAAAGCTTTGTTCCAGAAGCCTTCCTCTTTTTTGGCTTCCTCGTACCTTGGATCGTCCCCTTCTCTGGTATAGCTTCGTGATGCGATCTTATAGAAGAGTCGAGCTCCCCAAGCAGTTACACCAGTGAGGAGAAGTTTCTCAGTGTATGCCAGATGAGAATATGCTGTAGCAGGCGAAATACCCTCGTTCACGACTCGATATCCGACAGCAACCCACCATGCATTAAGAATCTGTCCAGATGGCCAAAGCCAATCCTTTCCTTCAACACGATCCGTAGCTCGAGAGGCAGCATATGCAACGACAGCAAGACCAGAATGGAAACCAATTGATGGGAGGAGAGTTGATCGAAAGATACCCACGGTGGATGGGTCAATTGGGTTGTTTGGGTCCTACATTGATCAGCAGCGTTCTCTGCAAGTGAGGAGTTACCATACCAACGAGAAGTGAGTACCATATCGATCTTGTTCAGATCCTGAAGTTCCTTTACCAAATTTCGAGAGTTTGAACTTGGAAGCAGCATTGCTGACGGGGTTGTCGGATCCAAGTCCAAAGTGCGAACCATGTCGGTCCTGTTCAGCACCAGAACCAAAGTTTTCGTTCCATCTTGATGCTGCACCTCTCACTGGATTGTCTTCTCCCAGACTGAAATGCGAGGCATGGCGGTCTTGTTCAGCTCCAGAGCCAAATTTCGAAGTGTCGAGCTTTGAAGCTGCATTTCTTACATTGTCTTCTCCAATACCGAAATGGGAGTCGTGACGGTCCTGCTCAGCTCCAGAACCACGGAACAGGCCACTAAAGAGTGAGCCCGAGCCATCCTTTACTGGATTGGTAGGGTTTGAATTGAAATGCGAGCCGTATTTATCTTGTTCTGCCATCTTGTATGAATTGCAATTGAATGCAGAAGCAGAGCTGAAGCTCGATCATGCTTTACCCCTCATTCAGGAACATCCCATCCCGTGATTCCGCATGACGAAAAGGTGACATCATTCTTAGTCAGGATTGTTTTCTGCATCGTGGAGAATAGGAGCTTTCATTCCGGGAAATGCAATACAATATCTATCATATGGTCCTTACAAGCAAAAGCGTACGCTTTGAAATATTTTACTGTTCTAAGCTGTTGAATCATGAGGCTCCACCGTAGAGTTAGGCAAGGCTTGGCCCCATTCTTGAAAAGGTGCTAAACGACATGAGAGACCACTAGGACCTTTTGATTTTAAACACCATACAGTATTTATTAATGTTTATTGACCGAAACACAAATCATATACTGTAAAGTTATTCCCATGATACTACATGGAGATCATTTTGGATTCGCAGTTGTGGTCGAGCTTCCTGAGAATAAACCATGAACCACCCCCAACCCTTTTGGCAACAGTTATGTATCGAGCGAAGATAATATCTTACATCATATTAAGCGAACAGAGTCTTTCATGTAATTGTTCTCCGCATCAATCTCAGCTCCGACATTAGAAGTTCTGCTGATGTCCGAAAGTCAACGGGACAATGAAACATTTCCCGAATCTTTCTTTAGAACAATTATTTAAGCTTAGCTCTTAAATGCTTAATTGTTTAATGTCTCTGCAGATAGCTGTTCAATGCGTGAGGCAGTCTCATTGTCCGCAACCTGAATTCCCACGAGCTAAGATAGCCCTGAGCGGGGTCATTCTTAAAGGAGGCCGAAGACCTTCGGGAGGAGTTTTGACACTATTGAGTTGATGCAAGACGATATTCTTCCCATTTTTGGTTGGTTTGATTAAATCTTTGTCTATGAAACTGCATAATTTGAAGTATGTTGCTGCTTGTGTGAAGTAAATTTGTCCAATCATAACTTCTCCGCCTCCCATGGAATTCCTTTCCCAGCAGCCACCCAAGTCTTCATTGCTTGACTTCCAACAGCAGGAGGAACAATGCTCTGTACTCTCCAAAGATCTCTATCACTTTCCGTGACACTGAACTCCCACCTGAATCTCATGTCAGCCCATAATCAATGCGTGAATTGGATGTAGACTTACGTCCATCCCTTCGGCTCAAATCTCTCCTTCAAAACACCTCCCAACCAATCAAGATATGCCTTCTCTCTTTTACTATCTTTATTCCAATTTACAGCAATATGCTCAGCTGTAACTCTGACAAATTTGCCATCTGTCGGTTTGCCTCCGACAAAAAAAGAGCCATGTGGTAACTGGTCTCATCAGCTTTAATTTTCACATTGAAGGGGGATGAACGCACCTCATGGAACATGACATTGACAAAGAAATCAGGCATCAACCTGGCATATCTTGCCGTTAAGGTTGATGCCAACTCCTGCTTCTCTTCGAGTGAAAGCTGATTTGGACTAATGTAAAACTGGAGGATAGGCATATTTTCAAATAGTCGAGAAAAAGCAAGATGAGGTGTTACAGAGAGTTTTCAACGCGTAAGACGAATCGTACCACATTCAAGTGGGGTATTCATGATTATATGAGCTTCAGGATTTATTGTTTAGTGATCACGGGTACTACGCTCCCCGCTCACATCACTCCGTGCAGCATTACCCCCCGGCATACATCCCAAGCATTGTAATCTGACACTACTCGCACATTGCCGAGACCTGTTACAAGGAATTATTCGGATTGAAAGCAGACACAGACTTTCTATCTCGGACCAGTTTTCATCGGAGGAGCCGAACCTCGAATCTCGCTTATGAGTCAGGATAGTTGTTGTTCAGTAATCTCTTCTAAGACAACGAAACTGGGATTAGCATAGTTGCATTGACGCAGAAAGTGTGGGGAAATCTGATTTCACATTTGCTGCGGGGGTAAAAACAGGTTCAGAGATCTCCGTTGACGTCTAAGAAGTCTAACAAGTCTAAATCTGAGAACGGTCTCGCTCTGTCCAAAGCCAATGTACGACCCACCAAAGTTACCATGCGATGCATCACGCTGTCTCTCCAACCAACAAGTATTACATCAATATCTTAAGGTCTCTCAAACAACCAATGCTCTAACTCCTTTGCTATCCGGGTGAGCACGGGGGAGGAAGTAGTCGCGGTTGAATTCGATGTCCTTGACTGTCGTCTCAAACAGCTGCAGTTCGCACTTTCGAAACACATTTGCTAAGCAAATATGAAGTTCAGCATATGCCAGATTCATTCCAACGCAAGATCTTGTTCCACGAGAGAAAGACACTTGGTATCGAGAAAGGAGCTTTCCATCGGGAGCAAGAGGCATTTCGCCAGTGATAGGATCAGCGAGCCAGCGAGTTGGGTCAAATGTTTTTGGAGAAGGGAAGATGGTTGAATTAGTGGCCACGAAATATTGACACATTGAAAATATGGCTCCGGGTGGAATCGTGTAGCTTCCGTATTGAATAGGCGTTGGCGAGGTGCGGGGAAGTCGAAACGATACGCCCAAGCTAAGTCTCAATCCTAAATGAGTCAGTATATGAGATCACAGGATTTGAGCCGATTCTTACCTTCTTGGATGATAGCAGTGAGATATGGAAGTCGCTCGAGCTCCTGTAGTGTTGGTGGGTTTTCGATATCGGGCCATGCAGCAGCCAATTCAGCCTTCAACTTTCTGCACACCTCTTTATCATTGAGAATGTAGAAGCAGGTATTGGTGAGGACCGACCGAGTAGTTTCGAATCCTGCAAGTACAAGGACCATCCCTTCATCAGCTAGTCTAGGGACTAACTTCTCTCGAGGAGGAAGATTCGAGCTGAGAACTTCGTGGAAGATGGTTTTGTGGGATACATTCACATGATCTTGATTTCTACCGGAGATGATATCTGTAACTTGCCGAAACATATCCTATAGCAGTATCAGTAAGTATCGCTTTCTTCGAGAGTGGGTCACTAACATCTTGGAAAGCGAAGAAATGGCCAAGTCCAGGAACCATGAATGCTACCAAACGGTTGGGCATATTCTGTGATATAATTCGAAAGACCGGGAAGAGGCGAATAACATGAATCAGTGCGGCGAACATTCGAGCAGTTTCGAGGGTTGGTGCAATGAAATCCGGGAAGTCCAAGTATTTGTATTCTCGAGCAAAAGTATAATGTGTCACGACATCCGTGGCATAGCAACCAAAAGCTCTTTCCAGCGACACTGCCTTTCCTGTGGACTTGTATTCATAGAGGAATCGGTTGCATAACTTTGCAGCTCGATCTTGGATTTCTGATTGGAGAATATAGATCTGTTGCTTCGAGAACAAGGGACTGATGGCTGAGCGACGCATCTTGTGAAGTGAGTGTGGAACAGTAGCCAGTCCCGCGGTGAAGAGGTTGACCCAAGATATATGTTCGAAGACTTTGTTGAAAGGGCGTACAGTAGTGTAGATCTCATCGTAGAAGTGAGGATCATTGATATGAATTTCCCACGGATTGATTCGGATAATAGGGCCTGCAATGGTGAGCTGGAGGTCCTGGAGGGAAGAAGCGACACCTACCATATTGCTTGTGCAACGACTCGAGATGCAAAGTGAATTTGCCTCCGAGATAAACATCATAGTAAATCTCGTAGAGCTGAGTGATAGCAGCGAGCTTTGGACCCGGAATGTGTGAGATCGAACTGAAGTACAGACGATGAATTGCGGTCCAAAGAAGAAGCCCCAACAAGGTCAGCGCGAACTTGAAAGGACTACCAAGGAAAAGCCCAAGAAACCCCTTGACCTGCGACGAAGCAGTGGTGATTGAATCCATCTTCTGAAGATTGAGTTCGGAACGGCGGAATCTGTCTTGACGGAAGGTGTGCCGTATGTCGTGCCACAAGTCGTTGAATTGTTGGAACAATTGTGGCACAAGAAGAGAAAATATTGCCTCGTTAGCTTGAAGATGATTTGCCAAGTTATACGACTGGGAGAATCTTAACGTGCCTGCTAGCGCGGCACAATCGAGTCATATTATCTTATTTCTGGTCCGTCAGCCTTGTCCAATTGTGAGCTTCAACTTTGAAATATTCATTCAGCACCACTCTGAGCAAGTAGCTTGGAGTGCAACTCCAAGCATGACAATAACTGTTGTTATGACAGTCTCCATATGGACTTCTCCTTGAATCTTCAGCATCGAAACATTCCCAGAAGGTATCTGCGCCAGCTCGAGCCATACCTCCCCAATAGTCTCTCATGAGCTTCAAACAATCAGCTTCACCACCGCATCGAGCAAGAGCTTCGGCAACATGATGGTAGGCGTATGGAGTCAGCGGTTTGAGAGCTTTGCTATCTTTCATTGCCGTTCTGATTGCTTCCAGAGAGATGTGTGAGTCCACGGCTCCAGACAGCGCCATCCATGCTTGGCTTATCCAGGATACTTGCCTTTCTGGACCACTTACAAAAACCCGAAGAGTCTTATTGTAGAAAGAAGATGTAGCTCCAGTCATCCTCTCCACAATATCCAAGTATGGAGGTTCCTCTCCGATCAATTTCGCAAGTTTGTTGACTTTTTTGCAACAATACAAAACAAGTCCATGCATGCCAGCATTTGTATCTAAGCCCTCAGACCAGTCAAGGAATTTCCAGGCTTCTGTAGCTCTCGAGTCAAACTTTCCGTTCTTGTCCAGATGGCTCATGGGCATTTTCATGCTTCCCAAGACGGTTGTCCACAATTCTCTTGCTGTTTCCAAATCGCCAGATGCAAGAGCGTAATCATAAACAGTTGGACCAAAGAGTGCATCATAGTCCACGATGTAATCTGAAGCAGCTGATAATTTTGGCTTTTCGAAGAGACAAGCTGGCAGACTTTCATCTTCTCGAGGCAAAGCTGCAAAGAGATAGAGACATCTTTTGGCGAGCCTGAAGTCCTTGAATGTACAATAATTTGTCAGAGCTTGTAATCTGAGATCACCAAGCCACAATCTTCGATCTCGACGAGGTCCATCTTCAAAGACAGTTTGAGCACAGTCCCGTAAAGTAGCTTGACTGATGCGATCCAATTCGTTGAGTTTTTTGTCCGTAGTTATCAAAGCCTCAACTTTGACTGCAGGCAAAATTGCACTCACAGCTCGAACTTTAACGTTTTGGAAGCGAACTTTGTATCTTTGGGAGGTATCTAGCACTTCAATCTTGAGATATCGAAAGGCATATCTTCGTGGCATTTTAACGTCTGTAGGAAGCCAGTCCACATTAATAATTTCGTCTGGAAGCCAACTGGTGCTTATTCCAGCCTTGGATGGATGAAGATCCTCCGTGACATCGTATGGAATTTCTCCGAATGTTAATCGTAATCTTGTAGGAGCATCGACATCGACTGCGTCAACGCCAACATGGAAGGAGAGGTAGCCAACATGATGAGAGCCGAAATCTAAGATAATTTGGTCGTCCTTTCCGAATGAGAGACTTGGTAAGTCTTGGATTGTGTGAGTTTCAATTGCCTTGCATTTGAAGAAGGCTGTTTGATCGGGGACGAATTCTATGACGGAAAGGGGATGAACTATTCGTTCATGCAATTCGGGCTTCAGCGCTTCAGCCTTTTCTGCAAATTTGGTGTTGATGTTTGTCTTTTTGGACGCCATTGCTATTGAAGTTCGGCTCGGAGACTCTTCTTGAGATCAAGGCCGTGAGGCAGTGACTCGCGGCAATTTGAGAGAAAGGAAAGGATCTTGTCTAGGCGTCAAGTAGAGCTTTGCTAACTCGTCCAGAAGATGGCTGACGAAGGGTAGAGACAACGAAAAGCGTCTTTCAGTGGCGACGCTCTTCTTTTAGATTTCGTCTCGATCTTCCCCGACTGGAAGAGGTCGCAAACTTCAATGGTAGGCCACTACTTCGAGTCAAGACATTGCGTTGGAGCTGAGCTGAGGCTAGGATGGGTAATTGCCTACAGGTATTAAGTACGATGCATTACCAACCAGATGAAAGATGATGCAACATCGGCAGGTAGCAGGCGACGCTAAGAGGAGTCACGTTTTTCACAAAGTATTTGAACAAGTGGATGCCGAACTCTATAAATTAAAAAAGCATATAAGATATTCGAATGTTTCTTGCTGATTCCAGGTTTCCTGCTTCCCTGCGCTGCGGAAAATCCAATTAGGATTCATGATGGCGACGGTGCGCTGAAGCGATTCCGGGGAAGCGAAACCATAGGCACCCAAAGCGCTGGCAACGCACCTCGCAGAACGCGCAGAACGCGCTGAGTGCGCTAGATGCGCCGACAGCGCTGCAGGCGCTAATCTCCCTCCTGAAATAACTCGCTTTCACAGCCTGAAGAAAATATATTTGGAGTAGCAGGGTAGTCCCCACAAGACGAAGTCAAAGACAATTATCATCCTCCTTCATGAAATTTGCGGCTCTCTCTGCAATCGCATACACAAGTGTCTGCAGATTCGCTCTCGGCATCAAAGGAAACACACTGGCATCCACGACTCTCAATCCATCAACACCATAAACCCTGAACCGCTCATCAACTACACCTCCCTTTTCTTTTGGCATCATGGCACATGTACCAGCTGGATGATATTCACTTTGAAGATTTTGCTTTATCCATTCCCCAACATTGTTCGAGTCCAGCTCATAATATCCAGGCTGGTAGATTGTACCGTTCCCTTTCAGGAGATCGCTGAGTGGTGGTGTTCTGGCTACCTTTTGAAGATGAAGTGCGATTCGAGATAGTACTTCGAGGTCGAATGGATTGGAAAGGTATTTAGGATCAATTTCAGGATACACAGTAGGGTCTGAAGATTGGATATGTACGGCACCTCTTGAATAAGGATGTTCCAAGACTCCAAGCAGAGTAAAGAAATTCCCAGTCAAAGAAGTGGTGAAAAGTTTCGTGGTGTCGTTAACATACTGGGGACTCATACCTCCAGTGACTGTGAGTTCTTGAGTTACAGCTTCTGTCTGGAAATACTTGTTCAGGATTGAGTATTGCGCTGCGAGGCTGGAAGAGATATTTGAGAAGGCAGGAGGGATGAGATCCCCACAGCCAATTTGTGGACAGGACAGAAGACCAGAGCTTGCACCTGTGGTAGCAAGAGGGCCGGTTGCATTGGTGATATACTGTTCATATGCTGCGTTGAAATAATCCGGGTCTGTAAAGTTATCAAGGGTTGTGACTCCAGGGATAACTTTGTAGCTGCTACAAATCAGCCTGGAAAGTATCGAATAAGATCAACTCACGCTACAGGAACGTATATGTGATCCTGTAAGTTCTCTCCAACATTTTCATTCGCAACCAGAACGTCAATTCCGTGTGTTTTCAAAAGACTGGGATTCCCAATCCCGGAAAGTTCCAGAATCTGAGGTGAACCGATGGATCCAGCAGATAGAATCACCTCCTTCTTGGCATGAACAATTTCCGTACTGTTTCCAATCGAATACTGCACACCTGTAGCTCTGACAGAATGACCTTTCTCAATCAAGATCTTCTCTGCCAGAGCTCGAGTAAGACCCTTCAGATTTTGACGTTTTGAAGCAGGAAGGTAATATCCCGTAGCTGCATAGCTTCTCGTCCTCCCTTTGAGGTCCATGTTGATCAGATTCGTGTATCCTCCTAATGCCAACCCATCTCTCGGATCTATCTTCGGAGCGAAACCGAGCATCTCATATGTTCGTGGCCATGCTTCATCTAGAGGTCCGTAGATATCAGGAAACGTGTTGTTGATGGGACCAGATGTTCCATGAATGCTGGGAACAATGTATTCTGTTTCGAGATCTTCTTCAACATGATATGATGGTGCGAGAAAGTTCTCGGACTTAGTGAAATATGGTTCGAGAACTTCCCAAGACCAGTTTGCATTTCCAAGCTGGCCCCAATTGTTGATGTCCTGCTGGGATGCATGAGTCCAGAATAGGAAGTTGATAGCTGACGACCCTCCGAGCTGCTTTCCTCGAGGATGAGCAACTTCTTGATCATTCGCATAGATTTGAGGTACTGTCTTGTAGTTCCAATCATACTCTGGATTACCATACATAGTGGTATAAAGACCAGGAGAGAGAACATTGGTATCATTTGAATGATCATTCCCAGCTTCGAGGACAAGGATAGAGGTGTCTGGGTTCTCTGAAAGCCGTGTAGCTATCGTCAAACCAGCTGTACCACCTCCGATGATGCTGCATACATTAGCAGAGTACTCCTTCTGGACGAGTGATTTACACATAGTCGTAGCTGGCAACAGCTTGAGTTGCTGAACTGAAGAGGCGAAGAGAAAAGAGGAATTGAGGTACTCCCCACATCTTTAGCATTGATGTCCTCAATCATGCCTCCACAGAGGTACTTTTATACTACCTGTGTGTGACATTGGTTAAAGTTGACTAATCGAGCTGCATCCCGGTCCGACTGCAAGGCACACGAACTCATAAATTGCCAAATCCAGTAATCGGGGTTCATTTCAGCTTCAAGCTGCCAAGACTCGTATTTGATACTAGTTGCTTTGTCATTGAAGATCTGGAGCTCACACCTTTGACCTTTTGTTAAAAGTTCATGACGAGAAGTCTAGGTATTTCGTGAATCAATTTAATCAGTAAGGACGTTCCTTTGGAAACACAAGTGAGTAGTCAAATTGAATACACTGCTGACAATATGCTGGTATCCCAAATCTCCCATCCCAATCATTCTTCATATCCAAAAGCTGCTGTCGTAAATCGTAAATCCATTGTCACCCAGCTCGATTCTGAGCAGGGAATCAAAACTCAACGTTAAATGACCCTTCGGCCGCTGTATAAATTCCAATTCCCTTTAATTTGACGCAACCGCACCTCGCACAGAATCATATGCACACTGCATCACGTGCCTTGCCTCTCCCGTTTCCGGATCGAAGATGTTACAACCCCTCATCGCAGCATTCGGCGGTGTGTACAAATGTAATGAGACAGCATAATCTGTGGGGTGGGGGTTTGAGATCTCATGAAGACCAAGCTGAATTTAGTTTAGCACATGATTAGATCATCGACGTTGGTGAACTCACATTATCAGCAATATAAGTAACTTTGTTCACGCCAAAATTCAATCTTGATGTCTCAACTAATGGTCCTTCATTACCTGGATTTTCAGGAATCGCGAATCGTGATTCTTGGAGTTCTCCTTTCAGAATCTGCAGCTGTCAGTTTTGGTCTCAAAGAATACCAAAGTATGTTAGACGCACCTTCATCAAACAGTGTGAGTCAGCATGATCATGTATTGGACTTGCTTGACCTGGTGTCCAAACAAGCAATAAGAGATTGAAAATGCCCGGAAGTTCGCAGACGAGATTTCTTGTATATTGCTTTTGGGGATTTCGATGTGCGTATTTCGACCAGTGATTAGAGTCTGAAGTGTAGGTTCGAAGAAGGTTATGCAGGTGTGGTAATGATGGCTTCGGAGTAGTGCCTAAGCTGTGAGTGATGGAGGTGAGGAGATCATCGAAAGGTGTCGACGTTTGATGTCTGACAGGCTGCTGCATCGAGAATCGAGGAACTTGAAGAGTTAGCTTGGTGCAAATCATTGCAAAGTATTCTTACCTGGTAATAGAGGCGCAACAGGAAGCGGTGACTGTTCCGTTTCCCATGGTGATGCAGTTTTTGAAATGCCAGTGATACCTCGATTGACCCCGCTCAATACACGAGAGGATCGAGTTGGGACCTTTGTTCGGAGTGCGCGAAGAGCGGTGGATTTGATGGGAGCCATGATTAGGTGGAAGACAGTGGCGGATGAAGCAGGAAGTCGATGCCTTTCACAGGTATTGCTTGGTAGATTAACGTTGGTGAATAACAAGAATCAGAAGTTGGAAAGTATTCAGAAAAGTAAGATTGATGTTGCGCCACGCTAATGTTGAGTGGAACTTATGCACAGCCATCCATCCGCTCATCGGACACAATTCATCAAGCTGATGAGCCCTCAAGCAGTATGAGTCTTGCGTCTCTTGACATCCCCATTGTTTGCCTCTTTCATCAATCCCAGCTCACTGATCGTCATTCTCCCTCCAAATCTTCCTCTTCATATTCAAACTCCTCCTTCGACTTCCATCTGGTCTTCTCGGTGTATGAGCATATTTTGCAAGGATTGTCGAGATTTCCTGATCTCCTTCCCAACCAAAATGAGCTCAAGGTCACATTTGGCCTTTATCAACCAATTGAATTGCCCACACCTTGATGGCCCTGGCCGCGGAATGACCATACTGTCAAGTAGTCTCCCAGTGTCACCGCCGTTCCGTTGTCGTCGAATTCGAATCCAATCAAAGCCGGCGTTAAGCGGGGTCATCGGGTGGAGTGAGACGGTGTCATTCTTATCTATTGGCCAAGACCATTCGATCTCTTGCACATGCAAGACCAAGATGACAAGAAGGAGACAACTCTTTGATGTTTGGGAAGGTGAAGTAGCAGCTTAGACGAGTATTAGGTAGTGCAGGTACCTGAGAGCATAAGGTCAAAGAAACATTTCAACATTCGCTTGAAAAAGGGGCAAAATCTGATGCCTTCTTTCCACAGAAAATTCTGAATTGACTCGTTTAATCTGACAAAGCGCTTGCATCTCGAGATCGTTGATCCCATCCGAAACTCGGAGCTGATAACATTGCCAAAACGGCCTCTATGCTATTCCGTATGATAAAGAGAAGTTTTGTGACCCAACGGACGCAGAAACCCACTTGAGTTACTGTGATTGGATGCCGTACGCCGCGATGTGTCATGTAAGAAAACCATTCCGAGATCCTCGACTTGAGGAAGAGAAAAAACGACGAAAAAGAAGCAGAAAATTTGCCCAACTTCGAGGTGAGTTTGTGTGAGTAGCTTCAAGTTATTGAGGAAGATTGACAAAGAGAAGAGAAGAAACGAAAAGGGAAAAGAGAATTGTTAAGTATCGCTCTTTCTCATTCGCTCTGGTCATCGATTAGTGTGACCAGGGCGATTGCGTGCTCATGGATAGGCACGTGACAGGAGCTGAGAGCTTGACCAAATATGGACTAGAGGCTGGAGTGGCGTTGCAGAATTTCTCGCTGTGTGTGCAACCATTCTTCTCTCATATCAGAATAAGAGATGCCGAGGGCGGCGAAGTGCTTTTACCTTCCCAGCTTACTTGCGCGTATTTGAAAACGAAACTCCTCATACATGCTTCGCGCCCCCGTCTCCAGAGAACACTGCTTGTCATCGTCTCGTTCGATGTCAAAGGTATACTTTTTGTTTCTCTTCTGAAGATATTAGGCTAAATCTTATGTCCTACTCACTTTATTGTTGCTTTGTAACAAATCTCTATTCTCAGATAGTTATGTTCGTCCGTTACTTTAACCCCAAGTGCGAATGCGAAACAAGCCTCATCGATAACCACTGGCCAATCAGCAGCAAGTAGCAAAAGCCAACAAAAGCTTGTGGTGAGCACCAATTATAGTGCTTACATGGAAAGACACTTTGATCCAAATCAACATCGCACTTAAAGAAGTAATCGCCATCTACAATAAGACCTGCCCATCCAACACATTATGCCTCTCCCAGATCATGCCTTCACTCTCCATGGCGGCTGCAATTGTCGTGCCATTCGATACAAAATCGAGGTCCCAGCATTCAAAGACCGTTTCATGCATCCAACTCGAGATCAAGCCCATCTCCCCGAGCGTGAGAAGATTCGATTTCCAATGTCATTAGTATGCCATTGCAATGACTGTCGACGAGGAACAGGAGCTTTGATCACTTACGCTTTCGCATGCTTGAACTCATACGTCTCTTTTCAAATCGAGTCACGAAGCAAGAAGGACTCCGATAAGAATGAATGGATCCCAGCAGCAAAAATCTTCCCTCCCGCAGAATTCAAGGAAAAAGACGATACTTTCCTAGAATTCTACGCCTCTACCGACGCACGGAGACGGAGCTTCTGCTCTCGCTGTGGAGTTAGTCTTACTTACAACTCTGTTTCGATGCCAGAACCGTGGCCGGCGTTCCTGGATGTCTGGACAGGAACTATTGATAGTGAGGATTTGGAGAAAGATTGGTTAATTCCTGTACGACATTGTTGGATTGATGTGGAGATTCCTTGGATTGGGAAATTGGCGTGTCAAGGTTCTGGTGGGATTCCTAGGCATGAGGGAGGGTCTGATTTTCAGTGAAGTTTCATCGACCGAGGAATGAAGCTGTTGTGATGATGCGGCGGAAGGGACCTGGAAGTATAGGAGGAGTTTGAGGAGCACAGTCTAAGGAAGAGAGAAAGAGAAGCTCCTGAAAGATGATGAGCTAATTGGAGCGGTCTATCTTCTCGGCTCTTAATAGTTCTTTCTAACGTCATTGCTATAGATTCTTGAATGTCTTCTGTTCACATACTGCCATTGGCAACATGAAAGTCTTGTTCTCCTTCGAATGTCTCAAAGTCACCTCCCCTGAATAAGTGAGCCTAGTTCCCAAAACCACCAGAATTGACAAACATGAAGAACATCTGTATAGAACAGTATGCGCAACTTCCCTTCGGTGGTTAACAATCTCACGTGTCTGTCCTCATCAGGACATCACATGCTGCTTAAGTAATTGAGAAATGTTTTGTTGCATGTCGCACTTTTCTGTACATGAAAAGCACCTCTCGGGCTCGCTTGAGCCGACCGGACAGCTACATGGATGGACATGGACACTGGACACGGGCAGTGTCCATTTCTCGACTTGAGTCTCAAAAATGAGACATGAAGATAGGTAAGAATAGTTCTCCAAGTTGGGCATTAGTTTCGCGTTCCATGAAGAATGACTCCAAAGAAAAGATGAAGAGGCCATCTGCTTGGTGGTTGTCGGTCGCGGGCGTCACCAGGTCTTTGCTGCAGGCTTCTTCAGGCCTGGCCGCCAGGCTTCTTGCGGGGTAAAATATTTCGGACTGACAAGGACATCTAAAGCAATTACAATCAATTCACATAATAGTTATGGCTGAAAGATGCAAATGATGAGTAGTAGTAGATCTGAATTGTCTCTCAGTCTATATGATATCTTCATGAGTCTTCAATGTCATCCTTCGTGATCATATGCTCCGGTCGCTCCTCGCGAAAAAATCGCTCAAATTTCCAACGCCAAACCCTCTTTTTACAATCCCAACCTGTGCTGTCATTCCAGTCATGATTTCCAAACTCCTTCAAATGCTTTCAATTACTCCATTCCCATATGCCAATCGTATCCTATCGTATTCAAGTACAAGCTCCAGCAACTAGATTTATGCTCTGCTAGCAGCAGCGAAAATGGCATCGAAATTGCTGATCTCCTGTCCCATTCTCCTTCGTGAGGTTGTGATGGATTCTTCGCGGATGTAGAAAGGTGGTCGTTCGACTTGGAATGATGAGATGTTCTGTAACCGGAGTGAAGACGCTTCTCTAGCATCGATGTATTTGTAGGAATCATCGTATCTAGCAGACTTGTAAGTGCTTGATCTGCTGGATGAAGAGAGGATATACACACCCTTGAACGGATCCGTTCATGGCAGCAATGGATCTGGTGTCGGCGGCGATGGCATAGCGAGGCATGTTGCTAATGTTGGTGGCGATGATGATGGTTTATTGATTGCGATAGGTTTCGTCGCTGGCTGTTTGCAATGATGCTGGACTGAGGTTGATGCTCGAAGGGCAAACTTGAGGGTTGAATGGAGAGAGAGGGAGATTGCAAATTTGGTATCTGGGTGTGTTATAACTCGACAATGGACTTGGCCAGAGGGACTGGAGGATATTTGAGAGCGATTTGATTTCTCGCGCAACCAGATATGTAAGCGCTACGGCTTCTTGGCAGACACGTATATCCCTGTCCAGCTGGAGGGCGTCGGGCAGTGCAAACCATCCAGCACTTCCGACTGGGTTGCACTGCAGTTGAAATTGGGTAAAGAGGCATTTGTTGGGCAGCAAAGCAGGTTTTTTGATTTCACCCGGCACCAACGGAACTGCTCTGCCACTTCTCGTATCCCAAGGATTGGCCAATTCTGCCTGTCGTCTGACCACAGTAATGAGACTGCATATGTGGGCGCAGACAAAGATGCTATCACGGAGGGGGAGATGTGAGGGGATTTACTTGCGCGCGCAATCAGAACTTGATCTTGACATGCAACAAAGACGCAAAGACATACGAGATTTGCTATACGAGGCTTATTTTGAATCTCGCCGTCATGCACTGGCCATTGCGGCATTTTATCCATCCGTGGGATGACGAGAAGTCGAGGGAGAACGGAGCGCGAGTGAAGAGTCGAAAGTAGTGAGAGAGAAAGGCCCTGATTCAATCCCGCAACTCACGTTGTTGCCGTCTCAATCTCAACTCGCGATGCCCCTCAAATGCCCCAATGCCCGAATCCAACATTTGATATTATCACACGAGAACAAAAATGCCGTCCATCCGTCTGCTGTTTTGGTTGCGCATCAATGCACCTTCCCCCCCTGTGCGCCAACATGACACGCTCGACACGTCAACCACTCGACTCATTTGCTTTCCGCCCGTGCTTACCGCCCCCGAAATGCCCCCAACTCCCGTCTAATTTGCTTGCGTTTTGCCCTTTTTCTCCCTCAGTTCCAGGACTCTTTGCTCACACCATTTGGCTGCGAAACGTATTCAGTCCTTACAGTCCTTACAACGGAATTTCTCGCGAATACAGCAATGACGGCATGTCTAATATGGCGGATCTGAGTATCGATCCCCAACTACGCCCTCCGCCCACCACTCAGCCTCACGGGGAGCCTGGCCTGTCCGCCCGCGCGGGGGATACTCCCGATGCTCAGTCGGATGGAGAACAGAATGATGGCACGAGTAGGAAGAGGCAGAAGCTAAATTTGTATAAATGCAACCAGTGTCGCGTGGCCCGAAAGAAAGTATGTTCATACCACCTGATTCTTCGTATTGCTGCTGATCAAAAGTAGTGTTTCCCAACAGATCGTGTCTGGCCGGAGAAGTGTCAACGGTGTCGACAGCACAAACCAGAGCTGGATTGTTCAGAACCTCAACTGAATACACGTAAGAGAGGTCCGAATTTACCAAAGAACACTCCACGATCGAAAACAAGATCGTCGTCGGAAAAGCCAGATGCTCCAAGCAAAGAGAGTGATGATGACAGTACCGCCGACGAGGCTCCTCCACGGTCGGAGCGACCTCTTCCCATCGGAGTACCCAAGAGGATCAAGCGAGAGCATATCGAAACAATGGAACCTGTCTCTGAGACCCCTCAAGCAAGGCCTGTGGGCAAGACAGACCAACCACCAGCATCCGTCTTCTTGAAGTTGGGACCAAACAATTTTCGATTACTTCGTCTCAAGCCTGGGAAGAGAGAAGATACAGTCGTCTGCTCCTTCCAAACAGTATCACTAGACCAACCAGTGGATTATGAAGCCATATCCTACTTCTGGGGTGGTAGTGATCTCGGCTGGAAAGATTCTGTCAGAATCGAGCTCGAAGATATTCACAAGAGAACCCATGCTGTTTTCATCAGGAGTAATCTTTGCAACGCACTCAAGAGCTTACGACACCCTACCGAAGTCAGAAATTTCTGGGTGGACGCTCTTTGCATCAATCGCAGTAATCAACTAGAGACGAATCATCAAGTTGAGATGAAGCTTCGTATCTTTCACAACGCCAAGAACCAATGTTTTTGGTTAGGTGATGACGAAGTATTCAAGACAGGACTAACATTCATCACGAGAATCCTCGATCTTGCCAAGATTGACGTCCTTGTCCGAGATCCCAAATCCATCGAAGGGTGGAGTGCTTTTGTTGCGTTGCTGAAGAATGTTGCATTCAGTCGGTTGTGGATGGTCCAAGAAGTTACGGTCGCAAAGACAACATCCTTACATTGTGGTTCGCAAGGAGTTCTGTATACCGACTTTGTCGACGCAGTAGCCATGTTCATATCCTGTCGTGAGAATCTTGTCCGCCTTTTTCGACAGAACGGCAAAGATTACAGGGAACTCCTCGATCGGAAGATTACAGTCACGAAAAGATTCATCGACGTCACACAGAACACATTACGCACACTGAAGCCTGATAGGCCTGATCCAGAGATTGAACGTCGACTCAGTCTTGAAGCGCTGGTCTCGCTACTGACTGATTTAACCTGCACTGATCCTCGAGATAGGATTTATTCAGTCCTGGCTCTTGCTAAAGATGGTCTACCTCCACCAGAAGGTACACTCATGGAAGGGTCGTATGTCTTACAGAATGATCAGTCACTCAGGATAGACTACGGAAGGAATGTTGTAGATGTCTACCAAGACTTCGTCATCCATGTCATCAAACACTCTCACTCGTTGGACATTATTTGTCGAAGATGGGCTAGTGCCGTATCGGAAAAACTTCCTACATGGGTTCGTCCACTTCAATCATCACTTCAACTTCCAGGCGATACCAAATCAACCGAACGAATCAACGCCGATAGTCTTGTTGGTCTGCCACACGAGAAATGTTACTCTGCATCTCAAAACAAACCAGCTGCATGGCAGAGGAAGCTCGATCCTCTCACGAACTCACTGCTCTCTCTATCCGTTCAAGGTTTCAAAGTAGACACCATAACCCATCTCGGTCCTCGCGCTTCTGAAGGTATCATTTTCTACGAATGGCTCGAGTTAGGTGGTTGCAAACTTACCGAGAATGGAGATGAAATTCCTGACAAGTTCTGGAGGGCTCTAGTTGGTGATCGAGGACCTCACTGCGCCAATGCCCCGTCATGGTATCATCGAGCACTTCTCTATTGTTTAAGTCACAGCACAGGAAATCCAGACATCAATACTAAGAATCTCATTGCGGAATACGAGGCTGAGTCTTCTCTGGTAGTCGATTTCCTGAGGAGGGTTCAGAGTGTGATCTGGAATCGCAAATTCCTGGTATGTGCGAAGAATGATTGGGTAGGCTTGGCTCCCATGGCTGCACAGATCTATGATGTAGTTTGCATTCTTTATGGATGTAGTGTACCTGTGTTATTGAGGCCGATGCCTAGTCCGATGAATGTTGAGTATTGGAGTGTGGTTGGGGAGTGTTATGTTCATGGGATCATGGATGGTGAGGCTGTTAGGGAATCGACTGATCCTTCGAGTATGGATCGTGATGAGTACTTTGAGTTGAGATGAGCTTGGAAGTCAAGATGGGGAATAATGAGAAGAGCTGGGGACAGAAAGATATGATGAAAGAGGAGTTGAATATGGACGAAAACTAGGAGATTTAGACCAGAATGGACGTCATGTCAGTATCACTGCTCGATTGAACTACAGCAAGCGCTGAGCAATTGCTCTACGTGAAACGACAACAATCCCAGCGGATGAAAAGAATGATGCAGTGTTCAGAAGCCTCTGCTCAAAGTGTTTTTCATTTTAAAACCCTGCTATTCCTCGCAGTTACTTGCCTCCAAAAATTAGCGTTCTCCACCGTTCCTCGGGCTCGGGTCAACCCATGACCACCAAGAACGCCTCGATTCCAGCCTCATCAGCCCTAAACTCTGCCACTCAGCTCTTGATTGATCGCGCATCATCAACATCATCAACATCACCATTATTTATGTTACGAATTCCCTTCCTGCTTCGCATGTTTTGTTCACGAGGAAATAATTTTATGAGAATATATCGAGGAAACCATTCGCGCCTGTTCATTGAAGTTCCCCAAATCCGACTTGGAAGTCTCCTTCCGGTCCTCCACTTTGAAGCTGCGCCGCCTAGTTACTAAATCTAACTTCAAGAAGTCAAGTCTTGTCAGGCTTCGCTACCAATCGTCTTAAGCTTGATCTATTCATGCATATTGAATTGGCAGGCGTTTGATGATCATACCTTGAACCTGTCAGAGGCGCAGTCTTCATTCCGCAATTGGACGTTTTGCGAACATCCTTATGAAACATCACGTACAATCCTGTTCCTTAATTTTGTGCTAAGAGTAAGGGATCATCCATCCAAGTTCACAGTGATCCTTTTTGTTTTTTCCCCATCTTCAACGATGGCTCGAATTCTGCTCCTCGCTCCTTTTCTTTCATCCGCCTTCGCTCTGTTACCAACATGTTACTATCCATCAGGAGTAACTGAACCCAATCACGTTCCTTGCAATCAAACAATCACTGGATTTTCAGCATGTTGCGATCCTCTTGATTCTTGCTCAACAAGCGGTATCTGCTTAGGAAGATCAGGATGGGATTATCGAGGATCATGCACAGATGAGACCTGGGATTCTGCGAATTGTGCCGCGAAACAATGGCCTCAATGTATAACAGGTAAGTCTTCCTAATAGATTTCACTTCGTAGCTAACAGTTACAGACCCTTCTACGAACGATGAATATGACAGCTGGACAGCAATCTGGTCCTGTTCCCCGATCGGCACAGCACAGGGAGAACAATGCTGTGGCTATGGCAATGGTTCATCGTGCTGTGATTCTAAATTCGAGCTGGGAGTCACTGGTCCTTCCTTTAAACCCGGCTACGATGCTCTGATCCAGAACCTCACAAGTGGTACCGTCAACGCATCAAGTATCCCTTCCCAAAAATCAAATTGTACGAACACAAACACCACCTCTACACAATCTTGCGGGAACGGAGACTTAGGAACGAAAGTCGGTGTTGGAGTCGGTATTCCGCTGGGAGTCTTGGTAGCAGGTCTACTTAGCTTCCTATTTTATCGCGAATTCAAGAAGGGAAAACAGACGAAAGGGGTTGCGGCTCCTGTGCCGAATCACGAGTATTACAGTCCGATGGCTCAGCAGCATGTTCCGAATTATACGAGTGGGTATGCGCAGAATCAACAGCCAGCAGCTTATTCGCCGAATGTTCCAAAGCCGAATCCATATAGCCCGGCAGCTGCAGCGCCTGTTTATGAAGCGCCGACTGCGAATGGGGTTCATGAGTTGGGGGGAAGGTAGGAGAGATCTCTAGAAAGGGGAGTGGTGAGGCTTGTGGGGGACTGTTATTCATTCGAACTGTAGGATTCGGGGTCAAGATCAGAAATTTTACAGCCCCTTTCGTTCTGCTGTGTACATATTTCATGCATCATGTCAAACCTTCTGTCTGTAATTTGCACAGCTTCTTGGACATGTTGTGAAGTTCGCTCAGAAGCCATTTGACACTCGACGGCAGTATGCCGAGTGGCAATACAGTCAGCTATGGTTCGAGATTTCAATAGTCCTCGATTCATTTGTCAAACGTATGTGAGCGATTGGTCGCGTTGACTCGTTACGAACATGGGGACAAAAGTCCGTGCGTTCAGGGCATCAGAATCATGAATTTTATTAATTAATTAGCTGTAGACCAGCCACATCGCTTAATTAAGTCGTGTACCCAGAAGTCCTGCTGCTCAATAAGCCCATTGATCCATTCCTGAGGAATTTTGTCCCATTCTTCTAATACTGCTACAACCATTTGAACCTCAGTTGTTGGCTGCCTTAGGCGCCTATGGAGAGCTTGTTTTATTCTCCTCCAGCACTTCTCAATAGGATTCATATCAGGGCTAACTGCAGGATGGGGGAATAGAGTAATACCCATAGAAGTACGCCAAGTAGCACAAAT